>NW_008824651.1:1053795-1082803 GCF_000699105.1 Pygoscelis adeliae
GTAGTCATCTCTGAAATGAGCATATACCTACAAGCATTGTGAATGCTGGATGCTTCATAGAACATTTCCTACACTCTTTGCATGAAATAGATATTCTCCGTTGCTTAAAGTGCCAAGAGACCTAGATGCCTAGCTACATACATTAAGCAATTTAGGGCATTCAGGTGCCTAGAGAATTTTCCTACTAAAAATCTACATGGTTAGAAGTGTGAGCACAACCAGAGTGAGGTTGCAGCATTAAGTTTTGAACTCAGGTTGCTCTCAGGTGGAAATCTAATGCACGTTCAGTGGATATAGTCCAAAGTTTTGCAGCTAAGGATTAAAAAACCCGCAACAAACATTCCAAGCAACTGCTTCTTACAAGAGGAAACAATTCCTACCTTACCACTGGCTGGGTTGTACAAAGTTACATATGTTAAGAGTTGAATATAGGTCTTTGAAGAGATACAGGTATGAGTTTATATCATACTGGGTTCCCAGAAAGCTATGAGGCTGGACAAGAACTGAGGAATTCAATAAGATCATCATTGCTGCCTCTGAACAGCCTGTACTCTCAGCACATAAGTATTGCAACTCATATGTTCCATGTACAGGCAGACTTTCTTCAGTTACACAATTATCATTATCATTATTACACTTGAGAGCACAGTAACTTGGTCCAGTGAAATAAAACCCACAAAAATATTACTCCTGGAGAAACATAAGATAACTGGGAAAGGGGAAAGTCCTATCAGTAGTAATATTCGCAGCAGAAGCTCCAGGAAGGTAAGAGTGAGCAAGGGATGTTGGAGGACAAAGGTCTACTTATCAAAATAACAAATTACCCCATTTTGAAACAACGGGCAATATACGAACATTTTAGCATACCAGTGAATTTACCAAAGCTCCATCTTAATTTTCATGGTTTATAGCCCAGGTGACTAACCTATTGCCTGCAGACTGGTTCCTGCCTGCCCAAACAACTTATCCAGCCTCTAAGTAGCTATGCAGTTATTGGGAGGGATAGGTTAAAAATAGGCCTAGTAGATGGTTTCTAGCCATTCTTTCCAGAAGTCCTTTATCCATATTCCTTTTCTGTGTCTAGATATGTTCCCATGAAAGAACAAATTAGCTTGGCATGTGACAGTGGTCATCTGTATTTTAATCTTAGGTAATACAGGCTCTGGGAACATACTTTGGGAGAAATTGTCTACCTGGCAAGAACAACCTCCTTATATGCTCAAAATCTTCCCATCAAGCTCATGATTCTTTGAAGGATTTCTGTATCAATCCTTTCAGATCGATCTGATTTTGGAAGCAGCAGCAGCAACAATATTGGGTTTCTAGAATTGTCTCCTCTGGAGCTCTCAGTAATATCAGTGTTACAGTAGATTGGTGAATTAGATAGTTGAGTAATTGTCTCTGACGAACCTCCTCCACAGGAAATGAAAAGCAGCACAAGGGTTTTCCAAAACATGTCAGAACCGTTCCCATTCATGTTTTACCCAAACTTTTGTCCCAACCTTTCCAAAGCCTAGCAAAACATCAACATTGTTTTCTTTTTTGCTTTCTAAGGAGGCATAGGAGCGGCACAAAAAGCTGTTACCTCACACAGATGTGTTTCTAATAGGGTATACTTGCTGACTGACAGAAAAGCCTTCAGGCAGGCAAACATTATGGGCTGACTAATACATCTGAGATACAGAAGGTAGGATTCAGTTGCCAAAACACAGGTACATAGTGCCATTTGTGACATCTGAGGATATCCAAGAGAGTTGCATGGAGCTGGATGATAAAGGATATAAGGAAGATTCACACCCTTCAAAAGTGACATACTAAGATAACCGTAGGCACCTATCTTTGGGCAATTAAGCCTCACTCTAGATGTTCCTTTAGTACTATAGGAAGGTTTTGGATTGCATATAGATAGCCATGTATAGGTAAATCTGTATAGACAAACACAGGAGTCTGAATATAGTGCTGAATCTTAATTGTGTAGGTCTATTGACAATACCCTCACTGTAGCTGTCTAGGGATACTTCATTTTAGCTTAAACATCTGCTTTCTGGAATCCTGTCTGGGTTTCAGTGGCCTCTTCAGAAAGGCACAAGACTCATCTGGGTCTTTTGTCATACTTGCAGCACCATATGGGTGTTTTACATCCTATAGTGCATTTCAGATGACACAGACTCAATGTTAAGCTGACTGAATTGACAGATGACACCTAAACACGAGTATACTGCTAGCTATCTTTGTACTGAATGCCCTTCTCCTTTTGTGGCAGCTATCTCTTTTTTCAATGGTTGCATATGAAATAAAAATCCAGAAACATTTAATTATTGGGGTATAAGCAATGCTATTAATGCTTCCATTTTTTTTTTGTGCCCCAGACTGCAATGAAACCTGACTTACATACATGTCTTGAATTTCCATTTTTCCTCCTAAAAAAGAAATTGAGAGGCATTCTCCATCGGATCAATTGAAAAATGTAAGTGGTGTAAAAATTGAAATATATAAGTGGTAATTCAATGTCTCTGATAATGTCTTTCGCAATCAAGTATTCAGATCTCCAGCTAATGGAATTTGGTTAAGAATAGGTTGAACCAGGTCAATTTACCAGCAGAGGATCCAACCATATGATTTTAAACCAAGAGCAACTTTGTTTTCTCAGATGTATTGAACTTGAAACATAGTGAGCTGGAACCAGAGCTGTTCAACCAGACTGCAGCAATGAGCAGTGGACTCAATTTTGCAAAGCTGGCATCCTAACCACCAGGATATCTGCCTCTCCATCCAAGTTTACAGTTCTTTGAGCATTGCCAAGAGAAGTCTTCTGCTCATGATGGCATGAGAAGCCATCATCAGGTTCTCCAGAGCCATTCAGTCGAAGTCTACGTAGCTCATTTAATGGACAATATTGTCAGTGATTAGGTGATTTTGCAAATGCAGACCTGTGGAAGTTTCAACACTTTATTTGACGAAGTGGTAAATGACTAGTGACTTTTAGTACAACAGTGGTGCTTGACTAGTAGATGCCATAGAGGGCTGGGCCATAGAGTCCTATTGAATGTACTTTCAAAACTGAAAGTGTCTAATTATACTTTCCAATTGGTTTTATCAAGATTAATTATCATGATTGTAAACAATTTGTTTTTGAATAACGTGAATGTAAAGTGACTTCTTGAAATTCACACACTCTAATAAATAGAGGGGGTCAGCGCCAGTTTTCATTTGTATATTTGGAGCATTCATCAGCCACGTTACTGACATGTAGTCAGTCCTCTGAAACACAACACAGCAAGTTCAGTTAAATTCAGATTGACAGCATGAAAAGAAAGTTGGCAGAACACAGGGTCCCGTTGCTAAGCAATGCTTGGCAATACAACACATGCACATTATGGTGCTTGTGATGACACCATGAGGAGAGGAGATGTTTTCAATTTAATGAAAATCCATCATTTCAGAAGAGGTGGGGCGGAGCAGTAGCAAGCAGGGTGAATGGATGGGAGACATGTCCACAGGGAACCAAATTTTGCTATTAGTTACATCAGCATGAATACATTAACTTCATCAAAGATACTCTGGATTAACTGTGGAGTCACTGTAAAATATTCCAGGCATTATGTTGAAACTGTTTGTAAGGTTTTGTTACAAAACAGTCCACATCTTTCACAGTGCTTCCATTGTGCTTCTTTGTCACTTCAAGTCGGTGTGAAATTACAGATAGTTCCACCTGGCTGTGGACTTCACAGTTGGAGTCATGCTCCTTCAGGCGACTGCAGCCCTTAGTGTGCCCCATCCTTGAGCTGGACCCAGAATGGTGACTCTGCACTTCCCCTGCTCCTGGGGGAATTCGCAAGCGCACATTGCCCCTTGGGCCTGAGGGTGAACTGCCCCTAGAGGCGAGGAAGTCCTGGGGCTGACGAGGTGGGGCAGGAAGAAGTGGAGGAGACCTTTCTACCCACTGGGGAGTGCCCACCACAGCCTGAGTCTGACAGATGTCTTCTGCCTGTCCTGTCCTCCACCTTCCTTCTATGCTCCATCCTTGGCTAGGCATCTTTCCTGTGCTTTCGAGTCCATCCCTGCCACCATACTTCCTGCTATAGCCCTAAATAGCTTTTTAGCATTTTGAGACTTTGCCTGCTTCCCCCCTCTTCTCCATCCTACTAGTCTAGTGGGATGTTTTCATTCAGGTTTTTTTAAGGTATCATTACCACTCTAAGCCTACTAGCTATTTCAGATTTTGTAACAGGACAAAACAAATTTACTTCAGCTCTGCAATTCTCAAAGTTTACTGTAACCATTCCCTGATTAGTCACATATATATGAAACAGAGTGAAATTTTGACTTTTATTAAGTCAATGACAAAAATTATGTTGACTTTATGTCTATTGTTAAAAAATAGAAACCAAGAGTCCTTTATAGTTCTGGACTTTTGTACATCTTCTGGGTATATCATGACAAAAATTCCTAGTGCATTATCCTCATCATTTCTTTGTCCTTGTTTTCACTGGGAGAAAAGTCAGACATAAGAACAGGAAGGGGTCAGTGGTCTGGATGGCAGGGAACTGCTCTGCTGTTAAGAGATGACAATGAAGGCCAAGTTTTCATCTGCATCTCCCACATAATAGGATCACAAAATGGACAGGGAAGATAGCCAGGAGGGAAAGATCTGCCAGCCATCAAATCCGTGTTTCCAAATGGTAGATGACATGTCTATTGTGAAGCCGTTACTTGAAATATGGTCAAATCAGTATGAAGATTTCAAAACAGGCTATTGTTCTGTGTTCTAATGGCTGTAGGAGAAGCCATTTTAAGTTCACTCAAGGTTTGCTCTTGTAGGTGCTGAAAGCTCAGGGATGAATCAAACAAGTGTTGAAGAGTGTAACAAGTACAAAAGAAAACCCAGTGAAGCCCAGGAATGCATATGTGTGCTTTGCTGGATCAGGTCAGCATGTCTAGTGTGTCACAAGACAGAGACAGATGTTTATATTTTAAAATACTCCAAAATCTATGTTTCCATAAAAGAGACATCACCAACGGCAGGAGAAGTTAATTGGTGTTAGAGAGACAGGGTTTTAAGTCAGTATTATTTGTTGTCTTTGCTTCACACTAGTTTGTTTTGAAGATATTTTCCAAACAACCTATTACCTCTCTCTCTGTACTACATCATCCCTATCAGGATAGAATGTCCTTTCCAATACAGTATTCAAATACGGTTTTAATATGCATTATTTCAATGAGAAAGCACAAACTTTCAGGCTGTGGGCTGATTATGCACACTGTTAAATTTCTTGTGGAGTGAATGTGCTCTCACAGAAGTGAGGAAATGTGTGCATAGATGCACGATCACCTCCCACCCCCCATACACTCCCTTTCAATTCATGGATCTTCCTTACCTGCAGCAGGTTAATCAAGTGAGTTTTGGGGCTTATAGGCCTTCCTGTTGCATTTTTAGAGAGTGTGTTGGTTTTGGCTGGGATAGAGTTAATTTTCTTCATAGTAGCTAGTATGGGGCTGTGTTTCGGATTTGTGCTGGAAACAGCGTTGATAACACAGGGATGTTTTCGTTACTGCTGAGCAGGGCTTACACAGAGTCGAGGCCTTTTCTGCTTCTCACCCCACCCCACCCCCGAGTAGGCTGGGGGTGCACAAGGAGTTGGGAGGGGACACAGCTGGGACAGCTGACCCCAGCTGACCAAAGGGATATTCCCTACCATATGACGTCATGCTCAGCATATAAAGCTGGGGGAAGAAGAAGGAAGGGGGGGAAGTTTGGAGTGATGGCGTTTGTCTTCCCAAGTCACCGTTATGCGTGATGGAGCCCTGCTTTCCTGGGGATGGCTGAACACCTGCCTACCGATGGGAAGTAGCGAATGAATTCCTGGTTTTGCTTTGCTTGTGTGAGTGGCTTTTCCTTTACCTATTGAACTGTCTTTTTCTCAACCCACGGGTTTTCTCACTTTTACCCTTCTGATTCTCTCCCCCATCCCACCGGGGGCGGGGTGAGCGAGTGGCTGTGTGGTGCTTAGTTGCCAGCTGGGGTTAAGCCACAACAGAGAGCTAATAAAAGTCAGATTGGATCAGGGAGTAAGTATTCGTACTAGGGAAAAAACATTTTTAAAAAGTGAGGGTGGCATGTGGCTTTTAGCTAAATAATTTGAAGAGCAAATAAGTCTGAAATCCCACTTTTAATATCAGATTTGTTATGATATTATATTATTAAGAGTCATGGTAGTGATTTTCAAACCAAACTAAGAAAGTACTTTACTCTTTACATGGGACTGGGACTGCATTTGAACTAGTCATTTAACAACATTATTTTTTCCTGCATTTCTGTGGAATAACATAACTCAGAAATACAACTTCTCTTCAAACTCATCTTTAAATAAATCAATAGTGAATTTTTCCTGTTATTTTGACAGCTACATAAAGAATACAGTAAAATTAATCTGATATTACTGCAATTTTTATGCCTCTTTAGCTTGCTATAAAATAGAGGAAAGATATTTGATTAGTTTATTTTATAATTAATTACTTGTAATTACATAATTAATTAATTGTGATTACTATCTTTAAAGAGGATCTCATAGGAATAATAGAAAGCTCTGTGTTCATACATTTTATAATAAGATCTTACTTACTGGATAGAAAGTCATAATTCAGAGGTAGAAAGTTCCAATCTGAATGGTCAAACCCTGCTGTAGGGTTCTGTTTCTCTTTCAGAGGCAAATGTACTATTTCTTCACTTCCCACCACTCTTCCCTTATCTCTTTCAGTCTACTAACATCCTTCTGTTTCTTTTCTTTCATTAGACTCCTTTTTGTGTCTTCTACCATAGCCTTCCCCCCCCCCCCCCCATTCCCCCCCCCCCCCCCCCGGCCCCCCCAACACCTACCTTAACATACTGTACTGGTATCTTCTATTCATTCTTTTAAAACTTGATACAGCCTGTAGTCAATAATTAACATATCATTGTTAAAATGAAACAGAAAAAAAGAGAGAAGAACAAGAGATTCATCCCTAAATAAAAGCTGGAAAAACTTTGGATGTTATTTGCCTGCCTGTGTTAATTCTAAGCAAACTGAGGGTTTTTCTGTGTCCTGGACAGTACTTTCTATGTTGTTAGTGATGACCAAATGAATAACTGTTATGTTTTCACAGAAAGAGTTTTTATTTTTTCAAGAAGCCTATTCACAAAACTTAAACAAAATATAAAGAAATCCTAGTTTCATAAGAGTCCTTCTGGGGAGGCCTGGTGAAACTGTGCCTAGAGGGAGTGTCAAAGTTCACAATGCTGTTAGATAGAGATAGAAAGGTGCCCTTATTTAACTGATTAATTAAAACCAAAAGTCAAAGATGGGAGCTAGAGAAGGATACCTATTTAAGGTTAGGTACTCACCTGCATTAGATGACTAAGATGTCTCTCTGGGTGCAGTTGAAGGTACCTCCATTGAAATAAACTCCCACTTTCTTGTTGAGGAATGTATCATGAGACACTTAAAACGGAGGTGAGAGTGAAGCATCTCAGCTGGGGGAGCTGGATGCCCTTCTATTTGCAGGACACAGTTATGCTCCATTTCATGAAGAAGTGGTACTAGAATTATGATAATTTTTCATGTACATATCCTTTACTGCAGGCTTATAGGAGACAGTCAGAAATGGTCAAAAAAAAAGAAAGCAATGATATTCTGCACTGCTGCTCACGGTCTAACCTATCTCATGCCTGGAAAAAACCTGTTTTCGCTAGGGACATCTTGTATCCTTCTCTAGAGCTGGAAAATGCATCTGCATTGTAAATAGAGTACAAAACCCAGCACAACCAGAGCAATAGGTAGATATTGAGCAAGTTGCAGGGTTGCCTGAAAAAACAATGGCACTATATAGCTATATTAAATGAAGCTATTGCTCAAAAAAGGACATTGATATTTGACAACAGTAGCAAGTAGACTTACAGACTCAACAAATTTAGGGCTAATTCCATTTTAAAAAAGCACATCCCTTAATCGAGCAATGAACTAACTAGAAAAAAAACATGGACAAGAAGTGAATTAGTTCAGGATCATGGTTACTGATTCCACAGCTCTGAACCAAATAATTATTTTGAGCCAAAAGAGAACAGCAATAAACCATGAGGAACAAAAGTAAATACACTCAGAAAATTGAAGAGCAGTCAATCTCAGAACCCAATTTCATCTTTTCATCTTTACACAAAATTTATGAAATTCCACACCAGTTTTTGGTAGAATCTGATTTCTAGGAAAACATATAAAATAAGGTTTCCGGCTTCTCTAAGACTGCCATAGCAAGGAATCCTGCTTATTAGCCATTGAGTAATAAGGATACAGGTTCTCCAGGCGGTTGATTCTGGTAACTAATGAGTCTGACCTGAGGCATATAGATGGTGAACCAGGACATTGCCAGAATAAAAAAACCCTGCCCCCATATTCTGAATTTTTAGGCAGGATCACTAAGTGGTTATTTAAATGCCATTGCTTTTGTAAGGCTCTTCAATGCAGATTACATTCTTTCAACAGTAAAGTAAAAGTGAAAATAACGAGAAAGTGATCTGATAAACAGTTACTATAAAGACAAGCACTATTTGTCCTTTATCATATTGTATACCAAGTCAAGACACAGCTAAACTCAGTTTTTATATTTTTTTCCACTTAGTGGATGTCCTGGTTTCGGCAGGGATAGAGTAAATTTCCTTCCTAGTAGCTGGTACAGTGCTGTGTTTTGGATTTAGGATGAGAACAAAGTTGATAACGCACTGATGTTTTAGTTGTTGCTAGGTAGTGCTTACACTAGCCAAGGACTTTTTAGTTTCCCATGCTCTGCCAACTGAGAAGGCTGCAGGTGCACAAGAAGCTGGGAGGGGGCACAGCCAAACTGGCCAAAGGGACATTCCATACCATGTGACGTCATGCTCAGTACATAAACTGGGGGAAGCTGGCCAGGGGGGCCGCTGCTCGGGGACTGGCTGGGCATCAGTCGGCGGGTGGTGAGCAATTGTACTGTGCATCACTTGCTTTGTGTAGTAGTATTATTATTATTATCGTAGTATTATTATTATTATTATTATCATTTTATTTCAATTATTAAACTGTTTTTATCTCAACCCACGAGTTTTTCTCATTTACCCGCCGGGCGGGGGGGGGGGGGGGGGAGAGTGAGCGAGTGGCTGCATGGTGTTTAGTTGCTGGCTGAGGTTAAACCACGACAGTGGATGAAAATGCTAATATTTTTATCTAGGCCCATTCTCTAGCAGACTAAGAATATTATGTATAATCCAGATCCTTAAAAGGGGTGAGTTTCCTTAATATGTTGAAGTTTCCAGGAGTACAAGTTGTGCTTGTTGATGGAAAAATAAAATCCCTTGTTATAAAGGACAAACATTTCTACCCAATGCTTCCTCTGTGAGTGAAGGTGGCAGGAATCATGTTCATTGAACATTTCTGACGGTGAGGAATGTACGCTTCCTGGAATACATTAGGAGAAGGGACAGAATTCAATATCACTGGTGAGAAAGTGCCTACACATCTCTTTAGATCAATAACACACAAAGAAGTAGGTGTAAGTCCATCTTAGAGACACAAGGTAAGACTGATAACGATAAAGAGAAAGACATCCGATAAATCTCTGTAAAGTGAAAGATCATCGCCAGGTATCACCATCACCTTAGTTAAATCAGCAAATCAAAAACTTACGTCAGGCAAACTGTAACACCTAGACCCCTTGTGCACCTTTCTGGATACTGATAGGGACCTTTCTTGCTACCACTTAGACTAGCAGATGGGCAGCACTGCCGAAGAACTGTAGGGAAGTCTAATACATTTATTTGTGTGATACATCATGAAGAGCTTAATCTTAGCAATAAGGACCAGATTTTTCATCTGATTAACTTAGTGTCTTGTACTTTTACCATTATTTGGGATGGGGGAGGGAGATACGTCTACCTAGTGTAATAATAATAACGCAGTGAAGCATCTGAATAACAGATGTTTCATCATCAAAAAGGGTAGATGCAACAGAGGTGCCAGGTAAGTCCAGGTGAAGACTCAAACCCCAATATAATTGGCTTTTATGGGAGATGAAGTGGAAAGCCACATGAAAGCAGTAACTGGTTCAGCCTGCAGCAACTTGCCTCCTAAAAGTATTAGACGGTAGACAGAACATCACACCAGAGCTCTGCTCCTTTCCCTGGCTCCTGCTGGTAGCTCAAAATTGCTTCAAGATGTTGGTTCTAAAACTTTAACAAAACCTTTCCTGTGCCCCACAAGGCAGCTGGGATTAATGGGGATGCTGCAGCCGAGGGAGCCCCCAGGGGAAGCTCTCTGCCACACATGGCACAGGACCCTCAGCTGTGGCACTGCTTAATCCCAGAGCTCAAGGCACATTTGCAGTTTGCCACTATTCAGACAAAATGTCAGGTTCACTTCTTTGTGCAAGCGCCTTGTAATAGCTGTGTTTGTTTACAGAAGGGCTTGGCACTATTTTGCCCAGAGGTAATCCAAGGCATAAACTGGCATAAACAAGTGAGGGAGTGGAAGGCACAGACTGCCTGATTTCTTACATATGGTGCTGAGAACCCATCTTGAAGAAACTGTTATGAATGCCAACCTGAATTAGATTAGCTAAACAACGAAGTTTTCATTGCAAGGAGTTAGAAACATTCCAGCCATGCGTGCACATTAACAAAAAAGCGGGCACTGCACAGCTCGAGTTCTCCTTGTGCTTTGGAGCTGGTCTGTGTCAAGGGAGAGGGGACACCTACACTCTTCCACTCTCTCTGGACTTGAGCTTCAAGGGAGGCAGAATGATGTCTGTCTTGGTCAGCTTCATTCGAGTCGTCAAGACAGTGTCCCTTCAAACTACTGCCACAGACCAAGAATTCAGAGGGTGGGATGAAAAAAAAGGTTTCTTTAACATATTTCTCCAGTATTGTAACAAACCCCCTCACCGCCAGAAGGGAAGGATTAAAATTCTGTGTTAGTGCGGGTGGAATGGAATTTGGAAGGAATAAACAAAAATAATCCTGGGCACATTTCCAAGGGAGTTCATAAGAAGAATGCCACAGGAATAAGTGTCTGTCAAAAGACAAGAGTCTAAAACCAAATTGATTCAGCTTCTGGTGCCAAGATTTGACTGTAGAGAAAAGTCTTCATCTTCTTGAGTGAAGTTACGACCAGAGATTGTAAATAGTGAACAAGACTTTTAAAGAGCCTCTCTCTGGTAGTGACAGAAGTGAGAATACCTCTGCAGCTAGCAGAACATGGTCTATTTTAGGCTAGTTAAAAAGAAAAAAGTATTGAACTCCCTTCCCCATGACATTTTGAAGTGCCCAAAAGCAAAGCCCTCAGGCTAATCCCACTAGGTAAATGTAATACAAAAATTAAAGCTAAAAAAAAGAAAACAGTCTAACACAGAGCTAAGGGGGGCAGACACTGTCGAGCTGGCCAAAAGCTGGAGGACGTCATTATGGATTAAGATTTTAATATTTAAGATGTATAAGTGGCTGTAAAGATTCAAACAACTCCGTGCTGCGATGATTTTTCATGTGCCTTTCCAGAGAGATGGTTTTCCTGTAGAAATAAAAAAAAAAAATACCCACACCAACAAAATTCCCAAAAGAAAACAAAAAAATTGTCAATATGTAAGTCATTAGAGCTGAATAAAAAAAGAACCAAATACAATATGTGCTTTATTTTATTAGGGACTCAACAAATATTACAATAAATTTTGAAGAGAGACAGATGTGGCAGCAATTAACAGATAAAAGCTTGCTATGAGAATACACAAAAGTGTGGATTGGGGTGTGATCCAATGGACTTGGATGAGGCCCCAAATATCTGCAGGAAAAAACATGAGAATATTCCTCCAGCCCTCAAAGGCATCGAATGCTCAGAACAGCCTTCAGCAAGATAGGGGATACTAATACCATTAGTGAAATAATATTAAATATGAGGAGGATCAGCTCTCCAGAAAATGTTTTCTTTAGTGGACGTAAGATACCAAGGACATCTGATGTGGTCTACAGCCCTAGTTGTCACACTGAAGAAATCATAATCAAGATATGGAAAAACATCTCAGATCACTGCTAAATTTTGCATACGATGCTTTTTGTTGAAGTGTTCTTGCATGGCTAAGCAAACCAGTTGTGCGCCTGGAAGTTAAAGCAGGATAAAAATAATTGCTTGTTTCAATATGTGTGTGTCCTGAAAAGGAGAATTCTAGAGAATTGCATAATTGGAGGGGTGTCCCAGGGTGTAAGCCAAAGAGCTGGATTTAATTGTCATCTTTCTATATATTGTATTATTTTATGTTTAATCTTGTTGTATCTCCATTCCCTATGTGTAAATCAGAGGTTTTTTATACTACCATGCTAGAGACTTTTTGAGGATGAAAATCAGGAATGATTATGAACTACTTCATTTCTGCGGTAGTGGAGAATACACGAGGTTCAAAACTTCTTGTCAAAAATAGGTCAGATTGTTTGCTGATACCTAAAATTCAAAAGACAAAAAAATAAAGACTTTAGATTCATCAGTGGGCCAGTTCTAAACAACGGAAATGATGACAGTGGTGGATAAAACAGTGCACTCACAGGTTGCCCTTCTTCCACCTCAAAAATAATGCTGCAGGAAAATATCTACTCTTTTATAATGCTGATTCTTAGAAGACAGCAAAGTGGTAAGATGCAGAATACCGGCAATTGTACAACCTTAGGGAAACAGAAAGTCCAGATGAAATTTTAAAAGAAACCTTGGAACATGTCAGGATCTTGGCCATCATTTCAAAACTTAATGCAAAGGTTCAAGGTCCACTGACTGCAGCATTGTTTCCTTCAACGTGTTCTTTTGTCTTACGCCACTCGAAAATAAACTTTCATTGATTAAAATCCAGAGATCCTATTAAGGTTCCTCAGTTCCTGTACCTCATGCTGAGATGTTGATGTTTTTTAAGTACAAATTTCATGGCAAAGGACTGTGGAATTACAGAGTGCTTCTGCATCATTCACAGTATATAAAGCAAAGATGAAGAATATCTTGCTATTAGATATCCATTTTTCTACCACTCACCATGTATTGTTTGGTTAAATCCATAGAAATCCTTTTTAGCACTGGTGTATTAAGCCACAGAACCTCTTCTCATGGGATGCCTTCAGGATTAAAGAATATGTTATGTGCAGTCTATATTTTTCACTTGTCCCAAAAACCATCTCAGCTTCGACCACTTCTTGCCAGTGTGCAGAGCCTGGGGAAGATCTCTCATTCTTCAGTATTTGCAGCCACCCCCACTTGCAGCACCCACGTTTCTGCTTTGCCACCGGTGCTGTGTGGGCAGGCAATTAGTATATGGCTTGCGATCTCCATCTACAGAGTGGGTTTCTGAAGCTTCATGTGTCTCATCTACTTCATTCTGCAATCCACCCCAAACCTCCCACCAGCCAAAAATCAAACAGCTTTACTTAATTCTTTCCACACACCTCCTTCAGGCAGACTAATGATCTGGTGCTGCTTGTTTCTTGGTAGGAGGGTGCAGCTCCTCCAACACAGTAACCATTTGATTATATTGAGTAGTGCCTTTCAGATCCCAAACCTTTCACTGCCTTTTCTGCAACTCCCTGTGAATTGCTCTTCATTGCTGGTAAGCAAACCCATCAATGTAAAAGCTGAAAAAACCTCCAAGCCTTCATTTTCTCTGTGCCTGTTTATGTCAGGTTTCTCTTCAGTGAGAAGAGTCTTTTGCTTTACAAAGGGTCTTGGGGTCAAGAAAGTTTTGGGTGTAAGCAGATAAGATATATTAAAAGTGCCTCACTGAGATTATAGGTGCCTTGTATATCAAGTCTGATCAAATTATGTTTTGAAATGTCCAAGACATTGCATTCTGTAAAAAGTCATTGTGAGTGGAAACTTTGAGCAACTTGTAATAATAATAGCGCTGCTGAGTGCCATTATGTACCAGTATATTTTCAAAAACAATCCTTTATGTGTGTATTATTCTTATCATGGTTTCTTTGTTTTCCATTTCTTCAATAACTTACAATTTCTGAAATGATAGTATGAAATCAATGCAAACATCATTTTATAAGGAATTGTTTCCAAGGACAACCATAAACATTTTTATCCATGCTGGGATTGCTCCCTGGGTAAAACTGGAGTGTTACCAAACCCAGCACATCTGTGTGGAAAAAGGCCACTCCTTTGCAAAAGTCTAGCACAGATCCTGACCACCGGCTAAGTTACTCTCTTACTGTCAGCGTATGCAGCTCCAAGTCTCTGTTTCATACACACACACACGGTCATGACAATGCTCAGCTGGGATCATGTGAGACTGTGGGAAGGGACACAATATCAAAATAAGATGGAAATAGTGGAGGAGTAGCTGAAATGAGCCCGGCAGAGGGGACACCCATGCTGAGAGTGGAGGAGGAAAGCATCTGAGCCGGCCGTATCAGGAACAGGGCAGTGGGCACAGCCCCGACACAAAAATATCTCCTTACAGCTCTGCATATAAACACACACATATGCATGTGTAAAACAGAACCGTGTAGGCAGAAAGTTTCATAAATAAAATAATAGTTGTAATATTTATAGACGGAAAACATTTTTGGGTGCAGATGAACCACACAAAACTATACCAGACTCGCTCCCCATTCCATCCTTGGTCATTACTCTATGCAAAGAAACATCTTTCCAGCAACACACATATTAGCAATGTATGAAGGTCTAAACAGGATCAGTCAATCTTGTTGCTGGCTATTTAAATACATTCTCAGTGGTATATTCTGTCTATAAGCTTTCTGACAGTCATCCAGAAATTTAAAATGTAGGTGGTAGGAAATACTGAGGGTTTCTACAGTGCTGTAGCATTTTAAACTAAATATTGGTGTCTTATGATCCATAAGAAAGATAATTGCATAAAATAGATGATGACTGTACTTTAATGGCAGTTGAGATTGACTCACCCATGGGCTTTGCATGCTTGGGCACTGATATGTGTGTGGGATGCTTAACAGGAAAGATTCCTTCCCCATACATGAAATATAGATGTCAAAGGACAAGAGCGTGAAAATCCTGCTCACACCCATGAACAATTTTTCACCTAAGAAGACCACTGCTGTGGTCCAACTGTGGATGGACTAAATGATTATTTAATAATAGGATTACTAAGGTGAACAATTGCTCAATGATTACAGTAAAGAGTTCACTACTGGCCTAGAGGGACTGATTGGCACACTCCTCTCGCTAAACAAAAGCTGACATCTTCTTTTGGGGGTAAATTTGAATACAGTCATTTACTTAATTCGTTCCATGACACAGTCATGTCATTGGAAATTAACATGTCTGTCTTCATTAAAAAGAAATTGTTTGCTTATATTAACAAGTTTTTCGCAGCTAAAGAAATCCACTCTGCTTATTGCCTTACTAAAGATTCAGAATAGAGCGGTGATGGGTTTGTATGAATAGAATCCAAATGTGATAAAAAGCACTATTAACAATATTTGATAGTTGATGTAAAGCTGAGGACTTGGCTGCATGGTCCACTCATAATTTTGCAGAAGTAGGATCTGTTAATCATGGCCAAATTACAGTCTGGAGCTATTCAGATGGATTATTATATATTGCTACTTCAAATGTCCTCTGCAGTTATAACTTGATATAATTTTCTATACTTCCTGGACTGAACTGTTGGAGTGAACTGCTGGGTACTGCTCTGCAGCTACCAGTTTTCACCTCTGCAAGAGATTACTTTGAGATTGGGCCCAAAATTGTATGGATGAACATATGGCCAAATTCCAAGGCTGTTATGCAGCCTTCTATAGTACTTTCTTCTCAGACATAAATATAGATATGTTCATAGTTATGTGCCATCTTGTCCTGTAGGGGTAAATAAAAATGCCCTCCTTTCTCCAATAGTCCACATAAAGGTCTAGCTGATGGAAAGTGTCATCATAGCGTAAAGTGAAGGCCTGAGGGAGGAGAAAGTGAGTCGGTTCTTGAAGGCTCTGGTACAATCAGGACAAGGAAGGAACGAGGTTCAGAGCCCTGGGCAGCAGCATGTCCTACAGAGGCAGCTGAAGAGTGGCACCTACTTGAGCCCAGCCCAGAGGAAGGAGTACCTTTAGGGCTGTTGCTGTCTCATTAGTGCAGTGGTCCCCTGGGACAGTGGAGGTCACCATCCTGCTGGTATTTTGGGCATACGCTCACCCTCCCTGTGGTCTTTTGCTAGTGGATCTCACTGTCTCCCTAATCATGTGAATGAAAATATAGGAAGCATGAGAGGACAGTAAGGGTTAGAGGGACAGGGAGTGGTCAGGCTGAGTGAAAGCCATACCCCAGTTTTGATTCACATACTGAACACACAATGAAAATTGGAATAAAAGTATCCTGGAAGTTGAGGGAATTTTGTGTACGGATGGGAGTGAAACCAACAATAACAGCAAATTCTTAGTTCTGAGTGGATGCCTACCTGCAGAATTTGATCAAGTAATGGAAATGAAGACATCTGTATCTTAATTCAGAATAGCCTTCTAACTGTGTTCTGAAGTCTACACTTGATACTCTTCTCTAAAAAGATATTTCCTACTAGTCTGAGTGCAGGACCAGAAACCAAGAATGCCCAAATTCTAGTGTTATTTTTGCTACCTGTGGTATCTACCAAACACGTGAGAGCATCTTGGTTTTGCCACAAGGTAACGACTGTGGGAAAGGGTAATCAAAGGTACTGATCAGTAAAATACATAGGTGCTTTGCAACTGGACAGCTTCTTGTAGTTGCTAGGCATAGTGTTCACATTTTTGCAAGCAGGCAGTTAAATCCATGTACCTTGAGATGCTTAAGCAAAAGTGGCTTGATATTTCCAGAGGTGCAGAGAACTCTCAGCTTCTGTTCTCTCCAGCAGGAGATTCGGTTGTTGAACACAACTGGAAATCAGTCAAGCATATAAAGAGATAGCTTCTTAATATTAATCATGGAAATGTGGCTATCTAATTGTAATCTGAGTAAATAATAAACATGATCATTTAGTTTATACTGGATTAAGATGGCATGTACTTTTTTGCTTTTCTTCATATTTGAAAACAGTCCAATACCTATAACAGTGGACAACATTCATGACTGAATTAAAGGGAACGATGATTCTTCATTAGTCATCTGAAGAAAAGCCTAAAGAATTGCTATGTCTGCACTCTTCCTAGCATAAGAACAGGAACCTTATGTTGATTACACAGATCACTGTCATGTCCCTATTGTATATTTTACCCTAGGCACAAACTAAGTTAATATTTTATTAGGCACTCATCAGATTGAAGAAAAGTAATGGTGGAAGCAAAGTGATGGAACAGTCATTTGCATTCCTATGAGAATCTTACAAGTAAATAAAGTTGCTTCAAAAGGTAAAAAAAAGGTGAGAGTGAAGCTCTGCGTTTCTGGAGTTATTCCCAAGATACTCTATCTACCGAAGCACATGCTGTTATTAGTTAAATTTAATAGACATGTAGCTTTTGGCCAGCAACTGGGTGCTCATTTCATAGAACAGAAAAACATAACTTTCATCTGGTCATAAAAAAGGTAAATTAGTGGAAAGCTGTTAAAATCATAGCCTCCAAATGCACACAAAAAATGTACGCAATTAGCAAACTGAAGTGCATGCTTTCACTGAAAAAAAATTCCGTTTGTGTAAAATCTTTAAACAGCTATTTTCCTAGCATGACTTTTTTTGTTTTCAGATATCGTATGGAGTCTTCTGTGGCAGACTTCCACCCAGCTGTAATTTTAGGTGAATTTCTTTGGCAAATAAAACTAGACAGCCAGCGACCTGGCTATAGACTTTTAGAGTTGGAAATGAAGCTTTTTTTTTTTTCAGTCTAAGAGTTAGAGCCATTCTGATCTAATTTTGCATAGTATTTGCTTGTGCTGAAATGGACAGGGCTTTGAGCAACATAGTTTAGTGAGATGTCCCTGCCCGTGGCAGGGTGGTTGAACTAGATGATCTTTGCTGGTACCTTCCAACCCAAACCATTCTGTGATTCTATGAAGTTAGGTATGAAATACAGGACATTGTGCCCATCTTAATTTCTCAGCCATCAGATGCATTCCATTACCTTCCATTTGCACAACCTCATCTGCAGTTGGTGTGAGTTGGATGGGAAACCTATTTGTCAGAAAGTAAAGAAATCCATGCTGTCACAGTTATTGTATGGCCTTTTAAATGGCTGCAGCTCCATGATGCAAGTTTTAGCCCAAGCGGCTTTTTAACCGCAAAGCCTGAACAACCATAATCATTTTAAAATCAAATGCAGCAACAGAATGTCAGAGTGCTCTGACAAAAGTATAGGTGAATAATAGCAAGGAAACATATTTGATGACACAGAAAGAGTAGGAGATTAAACCTAGCTGTAAGAGCCTAATTGCAAAAGGTAACAGATGTATTCCATTGTAACATTTGGTGTGAAGATTGTATAGAATTTATATGCTTTTTAAAGTGCTTTGAAGTTCCTGGTAAACTTAACAGAGGGGTGATACTTTTACCCTAGGGCACCAACTATATAACCACTGTGCTTGTCTAGTTTGGGATGTAAAAGTTAGAAGAAGGAGGAAATAATTTACTTTGTGATTTTTACCAGTCAACTCAGTTTTGAAGTTTCAGTGACAGGCAACCTTATCTTTACAAATTCTCAACTGGAATTTGGCTGCGTGGAAGTAACTGGTCAACTTAACTTGTACCTCTTGGCCTCTTAATTATTTCTATGAGAACAGGTCTCCTTCACATCAGGCAGTTAGGTTTTAGCACCTAACATGACAAGAGAAGGCTGCTGTTTGATGACTCAGTTTCTACCTATTTTCCTCTGCATCCTGTGATGACAGTGGCATCAATTATCTTGACATCCTTCTTGGCCTCGACCCGGATTTCACAGAGAAGCTGAGCTGCTGAAGGACTGTGTTGGCAATCGTGATTCATTCATGATCTAAACTGCCACAATTTTACCCTTCCTTCACGGCCCCTGTATGCTTTAGAGGATGGTAGGAATCCTTTGATGCCAGTTTTTACAACGAAATGGCTCCCCGCCTACAAAATCCCAGTAAGCATTTAAAGGCAGAAGCCAGGGCTGATTCATGCAATATGCACACAAATACAAGCCTCAAACACACGTCAAATTCTCACGCTCAGTTGACAGATGACCTGTTGTAGGGTGAGAAGGGGAAAGAATAAGTAAAGGACCTTCCCATTTATTTGGATCCTCGTTGGTCTCAGCTCTGAATTAAGCTCTCCAAGCCTGTCTCCCACCTCATTTATATGCCTGATTCAGCTTCCATTGAAGTCAGTGGAGAGACTCCCATTGAGTTTGATGGAATGTAGATCAAGCTCTTATGCTACCATAAATCAAAAGTGCAAGGCTTGTTTATTGCTGTTGTGAGCACCATAGCAAAAGGCTGTGTCAGCAGACCTGCTAAAACCTAACATATTACATGGCTTATAAATTTGCCATAAACTTTGATGGGAGACTAAAGCTTGGCAACAAAGCATATGGCCTTGGTGAGCATTCAGTTTTTCTTTGTTTTTTTCAAAATACAGAATAATTAGGTGTGACTATTTGTTAAGTTTAAAGCTGCAACAAAATAAATAGTGGATTTTGGTGAGTTATTTTTTTATTTTTTTCTTTGTTTGAATCTGAACCAAGAGGTTTTCTTAGATTTTAACCTCGCAGGCCTGTAGCACCATTTTGCCTTCAAATGTCTTAAGAGAAATGAGATGATTGTTTGCAAGAAAATTTGCCTGCCTGAAGAATCCATTTGGTTCCTCATGAAGGAGGTTGTGAGACTAGTTGACATGCAGTTATGGAATAATTTTCCTGTGTTCTCAGCACTACTATGTTTGTGCGCATCATGTATTCACTGCACTGTCTTACATTCAGGTTTACCTTGTTGTCCACAAAAATGTGATCATGAGCTAACAGACTATGCCAAATATGTTTCAGCTGTGGATGGGATTGTAGAGTTTTGCCCTGAGCATGTGCTCTGATCAGACACTCCAGAACACTAATAGCAATCTGTCAGTGTATTGGTTTAATATTCCCCTTCATTTTTGAGGAGAATACGCTTCATCCCTTTGTCTCCTAACATTTGCTTATATCTCAGTCTGAGCTAACATATTGACAGGGTATATTTATTTTTCTTTTTGAGATCCTCTGTGAAAGATTTTGTGATTTTTGGTTTGTTTCTTGCACAGACTTTTGTCTCTTATAGTAAACTAATAGACAATATGCATAAAGAAAGGCAAATCAAGTCTTCTGCCCAGGCTTATATAAAATTACCTTGGTTTTATGTATTTTTTTATGTATTTAGAACTTCACAACAAACTCAGCTGCCTTTCAGGAGGGTGCCACCTGGTTAAGAGGTGCAGAATGGACACTGTCTTCAAGGGATCATCAGGAAATGCGCTCATGAGGAAAGCACAACGCCCCTTCAGATTTCCCATATGTGCTGTGCGTTTCTTTCCTACAGTCTCCTAATGAAAGTGGCATACTCTCCCCTCCTCAGCAAACCAGACACAGTGCCTGCCGAAAGACACAAGCAAAAGAGCAATTGCTTTTCCTATTGCACTCCCTCCCCACACCATTTTTCTGCTGAGGCACTCCACAGGGGAAACAATCTTTCCTCTCTTGAAGGCAAGGACTGTTGTCATTATCCCCTTTTATGCTGACCATGTAATAGGATGAAGAAGGGACTGTTTAGTTCTTCCTTCCCTGCGTGTCCAGGATGCTGGCTCTCAACCTATTTCTGCATAAAGCTATTTTCACTTAAATTGAAATGTAGTTGATCATCCATCTAAACACAAGCCAGAATTGCTGAAGGTTGTAAGAGGTCATTTTTTTCCTGGCAGCTAAAACCAAAACAATAGTAAAAGCTCAGCTCGCACTGAAACTCTCCTCTGGTCACTATAAATACTATGGGAAAGAACATTAGCCCCAGCGAAAACGAATGTTAAAAAATGCAGTCTGCTACATAATGGTTAAGAGCTGCTTTCAATTTTCACCATGCAACCACCTGAAAACCCAGTGACAACAGGTGGATGTAACAGAAGTCTTTCACCATTGCAAAACATGCGGCGTATTTCAAAGGATGTCAGACCTTCACTCTGAATGTCCCTAAGAACGCTTTTCATGGCAATGCATTCCTATTCTCTGACTTGTCTCTTTCCAAAGGTTTTTGTCCCCTTCCCTTTTCCCCTCTCCACTTTTTAAGGGCCTCAAATGAAACTCAGTCCATTTCTTTTACCTTTTTTTTCCCCCCTGAAGACAGTTGTGTGAACTTGTTTCATTTTGACATTTAAAATCAAATGATGAATACTGTCATTATTATTACCAAGAATAACTGAGTAAGGAGTTCTCCACTAGCTATCTAGCCTTTGTTCCTGGGCCTTTTTGTGCTATTTGATTAAAATTTACCATTATGAATATGAATGGCATTATTCCTTTCTAAAAAGATTATTGTTGTGTCTATTTTTCGTCTGTATTGACCTTGTCCTTTCTAAGTGACAGGGACTTCATTCATATATAATCACACTGAGATATAAAAGTGGCCCATGAAATTATGTCCTGGAAAAAAAAGGAAAAAGGACTGTGACCTAGATGTTAAAAAAACCAGTTTAGTTTAAAGGTTTTCTTGGCTTTTTGTTTGTTTGTTTTTATTTACTGCAGCATAATGAACAGGCTGACAAATTTATCACTCCCTCCTGAAAATCTGACACCCCCCCCAACCAAAACCCTGGTGGGAAAGTTGTTATTTGTAGCAATGGTTCTGACTTCATCACCGTTCCAGTTTGCTTCTGATCTGCAGACAGTAGGGATCTATTTACCACTTATAAGAGGAGTTCATTTTGGTGCTAAATCAGTCTTCACCTCAACAGAAAACGCACCTGTAAGAACAGAGACATTTTTCTCAGAGGACTCCATACCTATGTTTTTTTTACAGTTTCTCCAGAAAGCTGTTTTTCTTTTCTCTCCTGCATCTCTGACTTGTTTCAAACAATGCAAAGAGGTAACAGAATAAAAGTGATATAATAAAGGCAGAATCCCCCTTGCTAAAACTTTTTAATAGCTTGATGACCAGAATAACTGAGAGCACTACTGCTGGGGCTTTGAATTTCTACATTCATTCATACATTCACAATGAAAGAGTTTCTCAGCTTTTCTCATTATCATTGAACAGTGCATACAAGTCCTCCTACTAATTCATAACCTATGTTTGCCAGCTAGTCAAAGCATGAACCAAGCTTATTACAATTTTAGCAAGCCTGAAAACAGGGCAAGATTTTCTCCAAGCTATTTTTATTTTGGAATAGATTTGCCTCACTGGATGTAGGATGTTTTAAGTAGTAATCCAGTATCAACCCATCTTTCAAAACAGACAAAAAAAGAGCTTTTGTGAGTGGAGATGGTAATTAACATGTATTCCACATAAAAATTGTCCAGTTTTATTTTATGTTTGCACAGGTTTACATAGCTAGCTTAGAAGCTGTGTCTGGAAGAAAATCAAATCACTTTCTACACTGATGATTCATCAGCCTTCTGCTATTGGTTATTTTAAGTGTCATCTTTACAGCTTTCAGGTGAAAATTGGAAAGGAAGGAAGGAAGGAAGGAAGGAAGGAAGCAAGCAAGCAAGCAAGCAAGCAAGCAAGCAAGCAAGCAAGCAAGCAAGCAAGCAAGCAAGCAAGCAAGCAAGCAAGCAAGCAAGCAAGCAAGCAAGCAAGCAAGCAAGCAAGCAAGCAAGCAAGCAAGCAAGCAAGCAAGCAAGCAAGCAAGCAAGCAAGCAAGCAAGCAAGCAAGCAAGCAAGCAAGCAAGCAAGCAAGCAAGCAAGCAAGCAAGCAAGCAAGCAAGCAAGCAAGCAAGCAAGCAAGCAAGCAAGCAAGCAAGCAAGCAAGCAAGCAAGCAAGCAAGCAAGCAAGCAAGCAAGCAAGCAAGCAAGCAAGCAAGCAAGCAAGCAAGCAAGCAAGCAAGCAAGCAAGCAAGCAAGCAAGCAAGCAAGCAAGCAAGCAAGCAAGCAAGCAAGCAAGCAAGCAAGCAAGCAAGCAAGCAAGCAAGCAAGCAAGGAAGGAAGCAAGCACAAGCAAGGAAGGAAGAATCTATAAACCCCTAGAGGAATGTTTAGTCCTTTTTGCTTGGATGTTTTTTATTTCACAAGCCACCCAGCACTATTTTATACAAGAACTGACATAAATGCCACAGTTCTACTTTGAAATGGATCATGTGTTGAACAATTCCCATTTACCAAATGATGTAGGTGTATGTCATGAATATACGTTATATGCTGAATATATGTCTGTATTCATAGCAGAGCACATAATTAACACACTGAAGATGCTGATCAGTTATGCAACCCATTAGACCTTTCTGGAATCTCAAGAAGGTTCTATTATGTGGATGGGAGGACTATACTTTTGTGCAGTCAAAAGTCAGGAAATGCCAAAGAAAAGGTTTCTGGTACAAGTGTAACTGAGTGAGACAAAATGGACAGCCTACTGTGCATGCCAGGTATGTTATTTTCAGAATCTACTTCATCAATATCTTACAACATTCAAAAGATCTATTCATCAAAAGTCTTCAGTATGAAAAACTTGAACTCACAATGCTCCACAGGCTTTTATTGTGTAGAGCTGCTTGATTTTATTTGTTTAATTAGAATAGCCTACACTTCTTTCTTAGCTGCACAATACGCAAGCTCTTTTTCTTTCTTGAAAGATAAATGAAAGTGAAATGATCTTCAAGGAGACAACAGGCCTGGAAGACACAGCTTCCAAAAGACATAATGTCTGGAGTGATATAAATGGTTTATAATGGGGGATTAGAATGGAAATAATTATGAAAACCTAAATACAACAAGCATGGATGTTTATTTCTCATTATCGATGATAAACTAGCTAGGTAGCAGGCAGCTCTTTTGCATTAATCATATCCATGAACTAATGGGGGGCCAAGAGACACTCTATACAATCAGATATTCAGAGTCTACAATAGATAGCATTGTTCATCCACTATGTGTATAATATAGAAGCTTTATGAAATTTAAGTCTTTTTTACACCTGTAATTATCTTTTTTTTTTTAATGTGTACATGTAATACAACTGCATCTCACTCATTCAGTTTCACCATGACTACATCTATACCAAGAAACTAAACAGTATCAGCAATTTTGCTGGGCACTGAAATGCAGTCCTCTCTACTGTTAAATTGCCTGAACAGCCCTTGGCAATGTTTTTGTGTAAGCCAAATAATATTCTTCCAAAAAGTTTCTGGGAACACCTGAGTGTTAGTATGGGCCTGGAACAATTACCAGGAGGCAGTTTAGTCACTGTTAGGTGTGCTAAATGTACTAGTAGAGATGTAAGCTACGGGGATGCTTTGCTGTGTAGTATTAAGAACTCAGAGGTGGGATCTCAGAAAACATTTCTTAAAAGAAAAAAGCCAAAAATAGTCACTGCTACTGACAGAAGTGAAATTCAGCTATTGATTATGCTTGAACATCCAAAAATAAGAACAATTGTGTTTATCTGCCTAACACAGTACATAGAAAGGAATTTTTTTAATTTTGGCTACAGGTTGGATGGTCATTTGACAACTATTACTGTTAAAATAATACATAAATATTGAAGTAACCCTGATGAGTGAAACCTCTATGTCTTAGTCTCTATTATGTGAATTTAAATGAGGAGTGCCTCATTTGAAGCTAATGAAGTTACACAACTGTGAAAGCAGGACGTGAGGATTTAGGTTGTTTGGGTACATTTATGTTGCTAAACAAAAGAGGGTCTGAGGGTGAATGAAAGTATTGGACCACTGATCTTCCGCACAGTTTATTTGTTGGCTTTTTCCCTAGCTCTGTTCTGCTTCCAATGGCTCCAACCAGCTGCTCACAACAGTGCCTGGACATGGTCTTCAGCTCCATTGACTTCCAAGACTGCTCCTGGAAATGAGTGTGGACAAGACTGCCACAGGCTTGTCTTCCTTGCCTTACATCATCTTCTAACACTGTTGGGCTTTGTGTCTTCTCATGTGCTTTTGTGCATCCCAAAGCTGGAGCACATATTCTTGGTTTCATGCTATTAAAAACACTGTTCCAGTGGTCTACAGCATAACCCTCACGTTATTTTAGTGAGTTTGAACAGAACCTCCTCCCCCTTAATAACAAAAGATAATAATTGCATTGCAGGCCAGAGGGGCAAGAGAAGACCAAAGGATAAGCCATACATTGGAGATGTGGCCGTTGTCTCTGGATGAGATAACCCTATCCAGTAGAGAAGTGAGCCTGTCCATTTCATTTAGCCTTGGGTCTACGGACTAGAGCTCTGTAACTTAGTGACATGGACAGTTCAGCCAGAAGAACAAACGTCCAAGATGTTAGCACTGGGACACACAAAATATGGTGCATGACAGACTGAGAGCAAGAGAGATCAGGAGTAGAGAAGTGAAGAAAAGATTCATAAAAATGGAAGGGATATGTTTATAGCAGAGGGAAATTTTTACATTAGCTAAGAAGGAAGGAAACAGATTGCAAAGTGGAGGCAGATACACACCATAATTAAGGAAAGGAGTCACAGAAAGGAAGAGGGATTATAAATTCCTGACTGAGCACAGAATTTGTGTAAATTATTTTTAAGAATACTGATAAAACTGGGATAAGCAAATGCATGCAAGTATTTTACTGCATTGTGTAGATCGACATATTACTTTTACCAGCTTAAGTAAAGACTTAGCTAAAGGTAGATTTTGGGATCTTTGCATGTTTAGTGACTGTATCTGCTGCCACATAATCCTTGATCTTACAGGTATGGGAGTCAGTGGGCTTAAACTACTTGTAAGTCAGCCACTCAAAACTATTGTGATGATCGAGGGCAACTGTTCTGTGGCATCCCATTTATGTGAAAGGCTAAAAAAAAGAAAGAGTACCAGAACATGTGCCAGAGAGACCAATGGATCAGAGATGTGCAGCCAAAGGAGGCTTCAGAGCACATAATTCAAAGGCAGAGAAGGACAGAGAATTAGCATGAATGTATCCAATGGATCATCCTTTTATTAGGATTTTTAAAAAGAGTATTAATCATTAGCTCTTGAAAGCTAAGTGTTTATTAAGAAATTCTATTATTTATTGCAATAACCTTGAAATATTGCAAATATTTGCAGTGTGCAAAGAAAGTATCTGTATTCTTTTCTGTTTAACGAGGAAATGAAGGTAGAAGAGATAAAACAATTTCAGATAAAGAACTTTGTAGACTCAAATTCTCAAGAACCACATGGAAAGAGATAATTTTCAGTTTCCGTGTAGATCAAATCCCACACATTCAATAGAAATAAAGTGTCTGTTGAAAAACTTGTAAGGCATCTCTCTACATCCTTAGGAAAATAAATACCTTGAAACTTTGATGCCTAGTAAACATACATGCAACAAAGAAGTCCAACAGCAACAAGAGATTCTAAAAGTCACTGTGTCTCATCTTCATCAGAAGGATGTCAATAAATTAAGGCTCAGGCTTGTGAGCAATACAAAAGGCTTTTTGTGTCAGCACAACTGCCTCTGAGTAGAAGCACTAATGCAAGCCACACACACTTCTCAATTGCCAACACAGGCTTACAAGAGTTACCTTTGCATGGATACAATCAGAATTTACCGGAAGACGCCAGGATATTCCCCACTGATTATTGTCAGCTATATTAATGCAATTACAATGGCTTGAACACTTTGGTACTTTCCAAGGACCTATTTATATAGCAGTCTATTACTAAACTCTGACAACAGCAGCCCAAATTATGATGCACTTACTCACTCTGGAGAGTACTTTGTACCACGAGCAGTCTCACTTTGAATAAGGCATTCACGATCTGGCCCATCACCCTTTAATTATAGATGTTTCAGAGAAGAGTGAGCATCAGGGTTTACTGCACTATTTATAAAACAAGCTAACAGCCAAACGTTGTAGGGCTTCTACTACTTCAAAAAAACCCACTTTCTTTCCTTTTATGAGCTCTTCTGCTGTGCACTTTAAGCTCATTTGAATGTATCAAGAACATCATTGTAGTAAAAGAGGCATCCACAGATGAGAAACAATCCCACTCTTGGAAAAATCCAGCAGTTAATTCAAACAGCTGATTTACAGTGTCTGTTTTGGAAATTAAATACAATGTTTTTATTAATACTAGCAACAAAGCATTCTGCAATCATAGCGTGTCATCCTACTGTAAAGCATCTTAGGTTACACTACAATAGCTACCATTGTGTGAGCTGAATACCCTCTGAAATACAAAAAAATCTGTCTGCATTGTCCCTTATACAAATATGACCACACCTGCAGAAACCAGCCTCTATGTGGCAAAAACTAGGAGGAAGCACCTTATCCCTGTCTTTCCATTAATGGAGTGTGAGAGCTTTCCTTTGAAGTCTCTACCACTAAACATTGTCTGTGGTAGGACACGAGCCTGAAAGAAGCAGTGCCTGGATTCAGTAGCACAGGTGGGATTTTCCAGTGTGTTAGGGGAAACATACAGGGTATTCCTGGGCACCACTGGGAAGATATGGGAGGAGTTTCCATATACCACGTACAGGTGGAAGCGATGGAAAGGTGGCAGAGAAGGTCTCCGACTTTCACTCAGGGGAGGTTCGAACTCTGTCTTTCTCTTCCTGTACCACCACTCTGACCTTACTCAGCAGCTCTTGATTCTCTGCTGCTATATCATAATGTAAATTTTGCTAGTTTCCCCAGCTGTGCACAATTCTAGAATTCACAGGGGACGTACCTCCCCTGTTAAACTTATTCTTTGTGTTTCAGAACTAGTACTGCTTTTGCTGGATTGTCAGTGCTTTTGTGCATTATACAGAGGCTGCAGATTATATACAGTTATTAAAATACATACATACCCCATGCAGTGTTGTCTTCATAAAATCTATTTTCAGCTTTTACCCAGTAAACATTCCTCCCCATGATAGTTCCTGCTCTCTAGATACTTATATGGCCCTTTTCACTGTGTTTTATGAGCGTCTCATTATCTAACATGTTCCCCTTATCTTTATTTAGCCTGGCAATAGCCTATCAGGCTGAAAATTATTACCTTCCATCCAGCAGGGAAGACATGGTGGGCTTGTCAGTACTTCTTAAGGTTTGCATGGCATAACTGTCCTAACCTTTACCTTCCTCCCCCGCTCCCAGAGGAAGCTGTTTACAGAGGCAAAAGGATTCTTCTGCAGAGGTAGCTTTAACAGTCCCCTCCAAATGGAATAACTTACCTTTGCTAAAGGAATTTTTGCTAGCGTAATTGCTTCTATATAAGAGTATTTCACTCTATAGCCATGTCAGTAAAGGACTGGTTTTTTCACCCCATGCTTCTAACCAAAAGAGTTAAACTGGCAAAACTTCTAAGTGTACAAACAACAAAGTCAGAGAGATCCATCTCCGTGGATGTAAAGAAAGGGCATGACAAAACAGAGGACTGTTTCTTTGGTTACAAAAGGTATTTGCTTTGTGTTCTAAAGCAAAGCTCAGTTGATGCTGTGAGCCTTTATCAGATGCTACTGACAGAATCTTAGGAGTTGTGAGAATTTCTTGGAGAAATAGCTGGAGAACTCCACGGTGAAGGGAAAGGGGAAAATCACACTAGTGTTCAGTATGTTCCCACTGCCTATGAGGACAGGTGCATGGAGAAAACTCTTCTCGCTTGTGCCAAGGTTTCATCTTAAATGGAAGCAGTTCTTTTGCTCCAGGTACTCTTTGAGGAGCAGAGCAGACTGCTCTACAAGGTCACAATATAGGGATGTTGTGGTTTAACCTCAGTCGGCAACTGAGCACCACACAGCCGCTCGCTCCCCCCCCCCCCTCCCGATGGGATGGGGGAGAGAATTGGAAAAGCACGTGAGAAAACTTGTGGGTTGAGATAAAAACAGTTTAATAATTGAAATAAAATGATAATAATAATAAAATGATAATAATAATAATACACAAAGCAAGTGATGCACAGTGCAATTGCTCACCACCC
>NW_008824651.1:1083049-1083771 GCF_000699105.1 Pygoscelis adeliae
CCCATCCTAAATCCAAAACACAGCACTGTACCAGCTACTAGGAAGGAAATTAACTCTATCCCTGCCGAAACCAGGACAAGGGATCAGAGACCCTGTAACAAATGGTAAATATGTCTTTATGACAAAGATGAGAGTCCCAGACCCAGTGCTATGCTTTCTGGACTCTGTATGTGAGGACACATTGCACCGTAATATGAAGTGGAGTTCAGAAAGCCTAAGTAAGGTGCTGAATGAGTATCAGCCTAGTGTCATCTAACACAAAATATTAGGCACAGGGGCTTAGAGGAATTTAGGTCATCTGACTCACACACTCAGTTCACTGAGTCCGTCATAAATGCTGCCTTTTAAACACCCTGTTTTGGAGAAGAGCTTAGAGTGTGAAATAGAAATGACTTGATTTCTAATAATAGTCAATTAGAAGTTCTCCTCTGTAATTGTATTTGGAAATGCAATGTAAGTGCTTCTGCTGGAAAAAAATAATTTGTCTTCATTTTCGTACGATTTCTAAAAATAGATTAGAATTAAATGTCATGTACCTTTGGAATGTGTATGTTTGGTAACTAACAAACTCACTTTGTCACTGTTTATGATCTCAGGATTCTTTCCATGGAAACTATTATAAGGTCACTATTATCATCAAACAGCAATGAATGCTGTTCATATTTTAGAGAGTCATTAGGGAAAGGACAATCCTAAGGCCTTAAAATCCATTTGTGTGTTCA
>NW_008824651.1:1083783-1094673 GCF_000699105.1 Pygoscelis adeliae
GTACTTTCTTTGTGTATATATGGTTTTATGTGTTTATAGATAGACATTTTTGGTTTGAAGATTCAAAGTCATGCATACTACCTCTTGCAGAGAGCTCCCTGTCAGTCAGACAAAATTTGCTGGGTTCCTAAGCTACATCTTCATAAACGGCATGCGTTCAGATGAAGACAAAACCTATAAGGTACTACATCTCCTCAATTTCCATTAGCACCTTTTAAGGCCATCTATCACCTTGCAGAACTGAGGTGTTCGTTCACTGAAAGCCTGATTCTGAACTGTCCCCTCCAGGAGTACAAAGGGGTCTTAAAGTGAACATAGCTGTACTTCACTCCCACTGGAAGATTTCACTGCACTGCCACGCTGGTGTAAAGGAGTCCTCAAACAAAAATACGGTGCAGGACTTGTTTTTTAATGTAATGTAAGCTGTCTCTGTGGAAAACTCTGATATTTACTCAAAACCAAATAGGAAAAAAAAAGATATTTTTTCAATATTTCACTGTGTAAGGGACTCCTGCTTATTTCAATGTCTCACAGCATTTATGCTACTGTAACAGGGGACTCCATAGCATAAGACTTCACCAGTATACTGGAAATGTAAGCTTATGAAAGTGACTTAAAAAGCTTTATTGCATATACATGATTATATGTATAATTCAGCTAATGAGTCTAAATTAGACTCTCTCTGAAGAACTGCCATTGACTGATAGGAGTAGCACTGGAAGCAAAGGAGAAAACATTGTCAACAAGGAACACTACTCACACATATGCACACAGATATATATCATAGTCAGCAGAACAAGATGACTTTCATCAGTCAAGGCATTTGTTCACACTTTTTTACTATTAATCTGCTAGCAGGTTTTCACGTTAGTTCAAACCCTTCTCTAGCATTTGAGAAGATTTAATTAAAATAAGGAAGCAAACAGTGAATTTCAAGATCTGTGTTAGAGCAAAAAAATATAAACACAGGGATGGATTTGTGATGACAAATTGAACATGGAGGTTTAAAATTGTTTTACTCAGACTTGAAACTGAAAAATAATGGATCAACAAAGGTGCCTAAAACCTTGATTTGTTAATCTAATAGATAAAAATATAGATGTAAATACTTGTAGCTGTTTGCTAATACAGGTAATATTAGTTGGCAAAGATAATGATTTTATAAATAGGTACGATATAACATTCACCTTAGGGTGCCAGAGTACCTCAGCTAGTTATAGCAAAAAATGTGCATATTTTCTCTTTTTTCCCCCTTACCTTTCTCTTTTTTTCCCCCAAGTAAATTTCTCTAGTCTTACCAAACTTACCTAATGCTAGTGAATTTTCTGATGGCTTTGCTCTAAATAAGACTATCTTTTTACTCATTTCTTTTTCTATAAAGCTTCAGAGGCATATGACTTTTCTTTAGGTGGCATTTCATATTACATATCTGGGTGTCTTTGAGGTATGGCTAGTTTACTGAAGATGAACTTATCTCAGCAATTTAACCCCTTTAATGTTTCTTATGCATGTCATATTTTGATTAATTTCTATATCTTTTTGGAAAAAAAGGTTTTCCCATTTTTTTAAGTAAGTGACAATGAAAAATTTTACTTATGTGTCTCATTTCACACACACATGTATATACAAGAAAGCTTAGAGGGAAACATTTTTATATATCTGAAATGATAGTCAAGAAGTTTAATCTAGTCTGATGCAGAAGTGAGTGGTGCTGTTTGTGAAGAAAGGTGACTGTATCTGGACTACCTTCTTTGCTACGCATAAAATCTTCTGTCAGACAAAAGTAGAAGAAGGAGTTCCTTTTTCACCTGTAGTAACATAACCTTCAGTTGTCCTATAGCTCCACAAATTACTATGGTTCCCTGTGGTATCTAATAATTGGATGACATCGTTTTATCACCAATGTATTGTCAAGCTCATGAAAATATTTTTTCATTTTTTTGGTGCTGACCATGAATTTATGGTTATTTTTATTATTTATCCTGCTATTTATTTTTTTCCAGGCTTCCAAGCATCTTTGTGGCAGCAGTAGCTGTGTTCTTGAGAAAGTAATTAAACCTGTGGCATTACTCAGACAGAGATGATCACAAGTTACATGGGCTTCCAGACTTCTTGAACAGTCTGCCATAGTCAGAAAGGGGCAGGATATCTTGGACTTTGTGGAATAATTGAAAACTAGGTGATAACTCTCTGTGTGCTCTCTGTTGGGAGTTACCATAATGCTTAGGAAATATCCTATTCACACTGTGTTAACTTTAGCATCTATTGGCTGATTTTATCAGATTTGGCACAGAGATGGAGGCCTCAAAGATAAATGTTTTTCTAGAAGTGTCATTAAGAAACAAGAAGAGGCAATTTGAAGAGAGATGACCTAAATGTGAGTTCAGCTTAATTGCAGACACCTTCATTTAGGAGCTTGCAATGGATGTTGTGTGTTTGTCTACCAGACACCATCTCAGACTACAGTCAATGACAATCTGATGTGGCAGTCACCTGTCTAAATATAGGCATCTAGTGCCACATGAGATGCCCTAATGTATTTCTCCTAGCCTCCAGCTGCCATTTCAGAAGACCATGCAGTAGGCCCTTATCATACCATGAGGATGGTTCAAATACCTTATGAATTACAAAGGGCAACTAAATCAAGCTCTGGATCTCCACTGACTATAGTGGGCACTTAGATGGCTAAGTCTGACTGCCTGAATTTGTACTAAATTCCAGCCCAAGTTGGGGATGTGGTTGCCTCATGTCAGTGCCATTGTAGACACTCTCTCCTCACTGTTGCTCTAAAAGGGTGTAGGTCCTATAAATCCTGCCTCCTGGTCCTGGTTCCTTTCATTTGGCTTCTTGACTGAAGAAAAGCCGCAATGTAATTTCATAGGTTTTGAAATCCATGACTGAAAGGAGAATTATAAATGTCCCAACTCTGAAGAAAGTGCCCATAAAAGTTCTCAACCAACAGCGAGGCCCCCATGCAGAGGATGCTAGGATTTGCCGATCCCAGAGCTCACCGAGCAGCTTCTCTCATGAAAGCCAAGATTCTGGAGGCAGAGCAATGCCACTGCAGAAAGCCACAGCATCCCCCAAGTGACACTTTTTAAAATAAAACAGGTGTAAAATAAGAAGGCGAAGAGTACCTTGGTGGTTAGCCAGCAAGAGCAGATTTTTCTTTATAGTCTTGGCCATCATCCTGTCTTCAGGCTTTATTTATTTGGGCCTTAATTTTGGATTTTCCCCCAGTATCACTGGATAAACTGCACGTTCAGACTATTCGGTCAGAACAATCGACATGTGAGGAGCAATGAGATTCTTCTGGGCTAGGACTTTCCATTTGAATTTATCTTTCAGAGTCTCTCTCCCGCCCCTAGCAAACATCTAAGGATGGTTGCTCTTTTAGCAACCATTGAAAAGTCACTTCAGCAAGCGCCAGAGCTGTGCAGGAGGCAGTCTGCCTTGGTTAAGTTGAACGGGCTACTAGCAAGTACCGTCTTCTGCATTTTGCAAGAGGTTTATGAAGCCTTGACTCTAGCAGGTACCAGCCCCCTCCTGCCTGCCTTTGCTTCCTTCTCCTCCTCCTCTCCAGGCCTGAGTCTCACCCAGGCTTTGAGCTGAGAGCCCTGCTCCAGATCTGCCTCCTCATACCCGTTCCCTCAGACCTGGATGTTATTTCTTGGTAGTACACCCATGGCAAGGGGAGGCGGTGGATAATTAATTTGCCTAACTGGCAATCAGACAGACTGCCTTACTGGCAGTTACATTTTCATTTTGTAGTAATGGTCAATATGTGTCTCACTGAAATCTCTCTGGTATGCCTCTCCAGAGCTGCCAGAGCTGTTCATTGAACTTTGTGTGACGCTGGCGTTTCCCTTCAAGCCAATTTTCATTTGTAGCTCAGTGAAAGGAAATTGTTTCAACTGTTTTGTGGGGAAAGTAAGTATTGGCATATGACCCTTCTGCTTCCAGCCTGATTTCCCTTCATTAGTGTGTCCTAAGTGACAGGCACAGTGACAATTATGTGAACATCTATGCTTTTGAGACAGACTGTAATTCCAAGGTATGTGCTCTGCTATGACCAGAACAGTCTGCATATGTGGGACATGGCACAAATAAGAGAACATTTAATTTGTGAATCCTGCCAAATAGTAGGGAAAAATTAGGTTGTTTGTCTGGCAGTATTTGAACATCCCTGGTTGTTCACATGTCCCCATGACCTTGCCAGTGTACATATGGTCTTGAAAGAACACCAGACAGTGCTCCCATACAGATGTCTACAGCTACAAGAAGTCAGCGTAGACTTCCCTGAAAGTCAGTGGAGCTAATGGACTTTTTGCAGATGTGATTCATCTGACTTATTTTAGATGTCTTTTTTAAAATGAGATGAATGGCTCCCTAGAAATACCTATTTTTCTCTATTAACTATGAAGGATGCTGACCAACTCAGATGTTGATATCTCCACCACAGATGTCTTTGGCCCGATGAATGCCCCCTCCATTGGTTTTATAGATGAGGTGAATGAGTTTTTTGTGAGTGTCTTGGTGGGCACTGAAATATGGGACAGGACAAGAGGCAATGGGCTCCATCTGAAACTCAGGAGGTTCCCTCTGAACATCAGGAAACACTTTTTCACTGTGAACGTGACCAAGCACTGGCACAGGTTGTCCAGCGAGGTTGTGGAGTATCCATCCTTGGAAATATTCAAAAGCCACCTGGACATGGTCCTGGGCAACAGGCTCCAGGTGGCCCTGCTTGAGCAGGGGAGTTGGACAAGATGACCTTCAGAGGTCCCTTCCAACCTCATCCACGCCGTGATTCTGTGATTCTGTGAACTGCCTGTTTAGGCATCTCAGTCCCCTTTGTAAATCTAGTATCTATTGTTGTCAGTTCTACTGGTGAGAAACTGTCCAAGAAAAAATAGTGTAAAATCACCAATATCGTTTCAAATAAGTTAGTAGAAAAAAATTGTGTGGCCAACTTTTCATTTTGTCTCCTCAAAAAAATGCAGAACATCTGAAAAGGTCAAGCCTTCTGATTTTGCCATATTTTAGAGAATTAGTACTCCTGAGTGACCTTGATTGGCACTTTAGGAACATTAACAGCCTTGATAGTCTTTACTAATTGCCATGCTTTTCAACTCTGGGAATACTGGAGACCCATTTCTCCCTTTATTAATTTATATATTTATTACAGTGTTGTTTCCTACACTATAATGTTGAGAGAACATTCATGAAACTGTCCTGTGGGATCATCTTTTGAGAATAGTTTTTCTCACTGAGGAAAGACTGTTCCGTCCTACACATTGGATTTTCTGGCTTCACTGAGAAAAAGCTGCAAGGGAGGTGGGGGTGGGGAGAGAAGAGGTACCTTTTATTCATCTAAGAAAAAGAAAACCCCAAACTAACAACCTTTGAAGATGTTTTGTTATAATTGTTTTATGTGAGTAAGGTTAGTTCAGTATGTAATAACAGGCTGTCTTGACAACAAAAGGCTGAATCAACACAGAACATGATTGGAATTATGCATGTCAATTATAATGAATCTCATTATGCAACACGAAAGTCTAATTCTATTGTAAAGGCCTTCAGACTGCAGTCTTAAGGCTGATGTCAATGCTGAACAATAACTGCCCTCTCCCCCACGTCATAGCCATAAAGAATAAATATAAACCTCATTTCTGTAGCTTTTTAATATGTAAATTTCCTCGGGGTAGGAGAAAAGAGAGATTTCTTTTTTTAATTAAAAACAGAAACCTGCCCTGGTCTTAAAGCAGTCCATCATGTCCATGGCTTCCTTAGTTTTAACATTTTGCTTCCCACAGGAAAAACTGAAGTGGTGTTATTAAGTTCTCTCCTTGTATCAAAATAAAACCCAAGAATGATAATTTCCCATCTTGTACCAGCCCACTATTGTGTTTATCAAAATAAAACAAAAATTTACATAGCTGTAGTGATTAGGCTCTAATTTCTAGCAAGAAGGTTACAGTAATAAATGTGATTAGCAACACCTTTATGGAATTACAGGGTAGTAGGGGTGTTGCTCTGTGTTTTGTTCCAATTTGCTATTTTCCCCCATTATTTATTGCAAGTATTTTGACACTTGTGGTTGAAATGTCTAGGTTTGGGAGTTTATTTCACAGAAATAAATACAAAGGTGGATTCTCCTTTGTGAACACGTGATTGGAATGCCGCTTGAGCTCTTAAATACTGTTCCATAATTCATTGCTAAATAGCTGATAACTTCAGCTGGAAGCAGGCATGTAACAGGCATTTTTATTTGCTGAAAGAAAACACTGTTGTGACACTATGTGACTCCAGTGGATTGGGGTATGTCAGCATATGGTAGTCAAATAAAATTCAAGACTTAAGAGTCTTCAAACTGCCATGTAGCAGGATTAGGTGAACACATGACAGTGGGGAAGCAATATCTGCATGCCTTGCACTGAAACTGGCCCATGGCCATCCAAGAATACTTTGCAGAATGCAGTAAGACTAGTCAGTAACCTCTTGTGTTACTGGTTATTTTCAACTGACATTATGAAGAGGTGCTGCAGTTGACAGCAGAGCTTATAGGCATGAATACCTCTACTCCAGTAGATAGGACTTTTGAATGCAGAACAGTTACTGGGTCTGCATTGCAGTTCTGTATGAGAATTCATGGCTCAGGGCTAGTTTACAAACAGACTTGTACTAAAATATCCATTTGTAGCTGGTGTAAACTGAGTTTTTAAACTCGTCATTTAAAGCAAAATTGAAACAAGACATGTCGATTTCAAAAGAGTTGACCCAGAATTGCTTTGAACTCACACCTTTCTCACAGATCATGGTTATTTACTTTTCCTTTTAAAAGACAGATGATAAACAAATTTTTGGGATCCTGAAAGAAACTTGCAGTTATTAGACCTAGGACAGTTATTCAATATGCAATTAGAACAACATGTTGAATTTTCCTTGTTTAGAATTTCTAGCAGCTTTTATGGGAAAAGTATGATTCAGACAGGTTTAGCAGCCTGAGAAAAAGCAGTTCCTAAAGCTGGCCATGAAATTTATTGTCCTTTCTGACTATTTCTGAGAACCAACTTTACATTTGTAACATCAGAATGTTACTGTAACCATGAACAACACAAGAAATAGTAGACCTGACTAGAGAAAGGATTAAAGATGGTAATTTGACAAATATACAAAGAATAATCTCTTTTAGGTAAAAGGTAGGTTATTCTTGTTATTATTGCTCTTATTGTTACTGTCATCTCATTTTTTCCTGCATTTTCATGCATTTTTCCCGAACCAGTATAAGGAAAAGAAAAAAAAAAAAGAGGACAAACCAGCGTCCGGGCCATTTCCTTGAAGACTGCGATTCACTTTCAACTAACTGCAAAGATCTGCGGGATCTTTGCTTACCACCAACCTTTTTGAATTAGTTTTGTGCTGTTTTCTTCAGCAAGAAGAGGATAGGGCAGGAAATGACAGAAAAAAGACTAGCTGCTTTGCAGGGTCGGGTGAAAGACCTCCTATTAGAGAAAGAAAGGGAAGGGGGAGGTTTTCCAGTGCCAGAGGCACAAAGGGAAAGCAGGCAGCTGGAATTTATTGTAACCAACTCCCAACATAAAGTAAGGGTGCCTGGGCTTGTTGTGGAAAGAGGGATAAGGGAATGGGAGGGGTCTGGAGTGTAGTGAACTTTAGGTCCATTTTGCATGACGTCCTCACAACCGTTTATACACCCCTATGGTATGTGTAGAGTACTTCAAAACTCAGGTGGACTCTGTTCACATAGGAATTTGCACAACCGTTGCAGAGTGTATAGGTCAGGAGTCAACACTCCCTCTTGTGCACTCACAAGAGTGATATTTGGAGACCGGTAACTAGCGATGTACCCCAGGGGTCAATACTGGGTCCAAGTCCTGCTTAACATCTCCATTAATGATCTGGATGATGGGGCAGAGTGCACCCTCAGCAAGTTTGCAGATTGCACAAAAATGTGAGGAGTGGCTGATACGCGAGAAGGTCGTGCTGTCATCCTGAGGGACCTCGACAGGCTGGAGAAATGGGCTGATGGGTACCTCATGAAGTTCAGCAAGGAGAATTGCAAAGTCCTGCACCTGGGGAGGAATGGGCTGGGAGGAACAGCTGGAACAAGCTGCTGTAAAGTTGAACTTGAGCCAGCAACATGCCCTTGCAGCAAAGAAGGCAAATGGTATCCTGGGCTGCATTAGGAGTGCTGCCAGTACGTGGAGGGCAGTGATCCTTCCCCTCTGCTCAGCACTGGTGAGGCCACACCTGGAATACTGTGTCCAGTTCTGGGCTCCCCAGTACAAGAGAGACATGGACATACTGGAGAGAGTCCAATGAAGGGCCACGAAGATGATTAAGAGACTGAAGCATCCCTTCTATGAGGAAAGGCTGAGAGAGCTGGGACTGTTCAGCCTGGAGAAGAGAAGGCTTGGGACAATCTTATCAACGTATACAAATAACTGAAGGGAGGGTGCAAAGAGGACAGAGCCAGGCTCTTTTCAGCGGTGCCCAGTGACAGGACCAGAGGCAATGGGCACCACCTGAAACTCAGGAGGTTCCCTCTGAACATCAGGAAACACTTCTTCACTGTGAAGATGACCCAGCACTGGCACAGGTGGCCCAAAGATGTTGTGGAGTCTCCATCCTTGGAGATAATCAAAACCTGTCTGGCCACGGTCCTGGGCAACAGGCTGTAGGTGACCCTGCTTGAGCAGGAGAGTTGGACAAGATGACCTTCAGAGGTCCCTTTCAACCTCAACCATTCTGTGATTCTGTGATTCTCTGACTGAATCAGCCAAGAGCTCTTCCTAACTCAGCTGATTCAGCTGGTTTTCTTTATGCCTATGGGGATTATGGTCAGCGTCCCGCAACTGACTGTCTTCATGAAACTCAGAAGTTACAAGCATCATTCGAAGTCTGGATTTACTTGGGAAAGAGGGGATAGAGTTGGGTAACAGTACACTTTTCTGATGCGATCACCAGCTTTGTATTTCTGAGGTATCGTTTGTGTACGTAGTAGTGCACATACTTTCTTTTCTAAACTCTGCCTTATTTTTCCACTCTCTTCCCATGGGGAGCGGCTGGACTGCATGCTGCCTGTCTGTCCTAAATTTCACTCTCTGCACACCACATCACTCTGTGAAGACATGGAAAAAATGAGCCACTCAGTTTACCAGCAATCTCATTAATAGATCTGTGGCACAGCGTGGGTGAGGACTTCACCTCACAGCTGGCACCAGTGTGTGACGCAGTCTGTCGCAGACCGTAGTGAGTGTGCTTCAGGAGAGGCAGTCAAGAACAGCAGCAATCACTTTCTTTTTTCTCATGCCTTGCCTCTGTATATAATACAGAAAATAGAAATATCAGAGACAGTTATCGTGTCACTTCCACTTACAGCTAATAGGCTGTGGGGCTAGAAAACCAATTTGACTTCAGCATGCTCTCAGATGCAGTGCCAGAGACCTGCATTGTCCAACAGACTCTGAAATAGTGACAGCTCCCAAAAGCTGAAGGAGGAGCATGGAGGAATACTAGGAAAGCACTGGAAGGTCTTGTTGGTCCATGAGCCAAGTAGGTTCATGCTTAAAGGCAGCGAAGTCCTCAGATTCCTTAGATGGGATGATCTGAACGTTGCCTCAAGACCTGGTTGGGTTTGCCACCAAAAAGCATCACTGCATGACAAGTTCGGGCCCAAGCCCATGTTTGAAGTGCAAATGATTATCTAGCCAGAGTATGGGGAGTAGATTGGAGTGCAAGAAGGGCATGCTCGGATTTTTTTTTTTTTTTTGGCATTTCTGTATATCAGAAAACAGCTAAAAAAATGATGTCTGCAATTCTCTGGGATTACTAAACTGTAATACCTCGCTTTGGAATCTGGAAAGCTATTGTTAGCACACGGATCTTTAGGAACTGTAATGGGCACCTGGAGACATAAGTGCTCTCCTAGAAAGGGTAGCTACTACCTGAAAAAGCCATTATAATTTTCTGTCAAATGGAAAAGTAAATAGCGATGTAAACTAATATTATCAACCAGTGAATGCTTGCATTGTCAGCAGCAGGTGTCAGGTATTGTACACTCCGATCCTCGGTTGCTTTCCCAATGCTTTCTTCTCCTAGGCAATATTTTATTTTTACACACACATTGTTGAACTAGAAATAAAACTAGACTGCAGGTTCCTCTAGTCTGTGAAGCTTTTCTTCCGCTGCATAGACAAAGAAATGCATAAGCCAGGCAAGTGACGATAGACAGAGGATTCCCCAGGGAATACCTTGTGCATGGAGACTCTCTCCCAGGGTCAGGCTCCCAAGACTCATGGTTTCCTGGACACAAGTTGTAAAAACAAGGCAAAGGCATAACAGTATCTGCAGTGACAAAGAATGAAGAAAGGACCGACTGTAATGAGGCACCAGTGCAGACAATTCTTCTTGGTGCAAAGAGCCATCAGACTTTTGGGTAAGATAAACTTGCTATCCCTGTGGGAAGCAGGACGCCCCAGTAATTAGTGAGCCCCACACTTTGGAGAACTACGTGCCCATACTTGTTCTGCCACAGACCGCCTCTGTGACTTCTGGCATGTCATTTAAGGCCAAAACCCTCCAATTTTTTTATACACTTTACCTTCACTGAACTCCAGTTCTGGCTGGCCCATCAGGTAAACAGAGTTGGTATTTTGGAAGCCTGACAGCTTGTATGTGTAGTCTTAGCTCTAATAAAAGATCTTGGCCAGTCAGTAGGGAAGCAGAGGGTGTCTGTCACTTTCTAAAGAGGCAGCACTTTAATACAAAGCTGGGTGCAGCCTCGAATGGGAGGGATGGGTGGGGATAGACTGTGGGGCAGCTCCGCCGCTTCCCTCCCCTGAGTGCAGACCCCATGGTGGGCAGTGG
>NW_008824651.1:1094732-1096776 GCF_000699105.1 Pygoscelis adeliae
ACAACTGCTTCCTTCTCCAAGAAAGCCTAGCTCAGTTCAAAAAGCTTTAAAATATTGTCCACATGAGGACGAGAAACACATTTGCGTCCCGGAGTGTGCTCTCAGTTTATAGTGAGCTAACTAGGTTTATCGGTGACATTTTTCTATCAGACATGTGGTGCATTGCACTGCTATTCAGAAAAACCTATTACTTCTATTACAGTGTATATACATACACGCCAGTGGACTCTTCAATGTGCAATTAAATCTTTTTCAGTTTAATAAATAGCAACACAAGAATTATCTGCTCTTTGGGTTTTAATCTGTGAAATGCAGTTGGCAGAAGTGCTTAGCACAGGGTTTTATTTTTAGTTTTATGGATATTTGATTATAGGCAAATGAAGACCATGCAGTACATCAAGGATATACGTATGATAATTATGGAGATGAAAAATTTTAATCTGAGACAATAATCTTTAGTTACAAAAAATTGCAACTTTAACATTCTGATTAGGCAAAACATCCTCATGATGAAGCTCTTGGTGTCCATTTTATACAGATGGAACAAAGTGTAGGTACTTAAGAAATAGTAATTATGAAGACTCTGAGCTCAGACATCTGCATCCAGCCCTGCAACAAAGCAGAGAGTTTAGGGCGTGTTCTGTGTTAATCTCTTATAGGGCAAACCAACGAGTTCTAGCCCGCATTTGCGTCTTGCTTTTCAGAAATTAGGGGACATATTTTGACAATTATTTTTAAGAAACAAGCTGCTTGTAAAACAAAATTGTTCTTACGGAAATGGTCACAACATAGCTGTAAAACTGCAGATGGGAATGTTCCTGGAGAAAGGGAACAGTGGGTAAGTAAAATGCCCTTCCATATAGGTAAAACACAAATGCATTCATTCAATATATGAATAATTGCTATTACTGACAGCTGTGCTGTTCATAGTTTCTCAAAGGTACTTCTCAAATCAGCAATTATTTTTAAACAAAGTATTTACTAATTCTGATCTCCCCTCACAATTGCTGTGTTAGATTATGATTTGCAAGCAAATAGTACAGTACAATATATGAAAGTAAAAAAAAAAAAAAGAAATCTCTACAGAACTGGTGTGTGAACACGAAGCTATTGAATGATGATTTACGCCTGGAGTAATCACTGCCACGAGCCCCTTTGGAGCGTGCAGCTGGAATTAGAATTCCTGAGGAGGAATCCTAAGCGAAGGGCTGCAGCAAGGTCTGTCTTCTTTTTTTCTCCTTCCTTTTTTTTCTAAAGAACAAAAAAACCCCGTCTCTCCCTGTCTGGATGGAATGGTACTGTCCCAGACAGAAAGGTCCCCGTAGGCCAAGCTATTCATGTAGCACCAGGCTGCCGGGAGTACCAAGCTGCGGCAGGGACAGGGAGCAAAACCAGGGAAACAACTGCAGTGCCCGCATGACAATTAGCACGATACAGATTGGTTTTGCTTGCTGGTTCTGAAGGAAAAGAGAGAGAAGGGGAGGAAGAGAGAAAAGAGAGAGAAAGAAGAAAAAGAGAGAAAGCAAAGAGAGAAAGGAAGAAGGAAAGGAAAAAAGAGAGAAAGAAGAATTAGGACTACCTAAGGCAGTATTTCAAGAGTTCAAAATGAATCATGAGTAAAACAGGCGAGGCAGCAAATCAGTCTTTTTCCCGAGTTTTGTAAAGTGATAAAAATGTTGTTTATTATTTTGCTTTAGAGAATATTCAAAATCGTTTGCTAAATAAATGTCTGAATAAATTCACTGAGCGTATGCAAGGTTCCCTGGCTGACTGTGTCTCTCAGTGCCTTTCTCTTTTTTCAGGCCTTTTTTAACTGTTTGTCCATAATGTTTATGAAGACCACAGTTGCACTTGTGCTTCTTTGATCAAAGGATTCATTTTAACGGATTTAAAAATCCCCTATAAATGAGGACAACACCAAAGAGAGCAGGTGTAAGTGAATTCACCGAATATTCTCCAGCGTGTCAGTAATAAAAACATTTTTCAGGATAGCATTGCAGGGTGATGTATGGGGTTTTATGCACATCACTGCTAGTAAAACCAG
>NW_008824651.1:1096899-1106846 GCF_000699105.1 Pygoscelis adeliae
ATCATCATGAAAAATCATGTATACAAGAAGTGGCTCCTTAATTCTAATTTGGATTATTTTAGTGGTATTCCAGGCTGGAAAACAGTCATCATTCCCCTGTTTCTCCCCACCCCCTCACACTCTGCTATTCATGATTTTCCTGTCATACAGACATCCCAACTGTGTTCTCTCCTTTATTATTTTATTCCACATTTTATAGAGCACTGTATTTTCAGTTTTGGTTAATATAAAAAAAGAGATCAGCTTAAATTTCCTGTGATCAACAACAGTTTAAAACATCCTTATGATGGGTTTCTTAGTCTTTAAAAGCTTTCGCTGTTTATAATCTTTAAGACTCACTAGCCATTATTACCCTGCATATACAATCACAATAAAAGCTTTGCAGAAAGAAGAGTACCAAAATGCTATGCAAACCAAACCAACCTAAGAAAATAATCCTACTAAATAATATATATGCTAAATATATGCATACAAATTTATATGCTTTCATATAGAGATGCATCTATACACGGATATATAGAAGTTTATATAGACATTTATACATAAAGGCTTTTCATTTTTTGTGATTGATACCTTAAACCACTTTTGGCTTCCTTGGGGATATCCAACAATACTTGGCAGCTCTCTGAATTTAGCCCTTCATGACATCTCAGATTGCACCTCCTACTTCATTTGGTTTCTTTGCCCCATGTGGAGTGAGTTGCTCCAACTGGTCTGATTATATCCATATTTACCCCAGTTAAGGCTTGGCCTCCATAACCTTCAGCGGGGAGACAAAATAGGAAGTCTTTTTGAAAAGTCAGTCAGACCGATGCTCAGAAGCCAAATGTCTTAGTCAGTGTAACACAGTGTTATGCTGCATAAGGGCAGGTTCACACAGTTAAGCTGACAGGACTGGCTGGCTCACTGACCCTGGGCTCCCCTTCTCCTCCACCCCAGGTGCATGCTGATGTCCCCTCACTCAGGCTGGCTCTGCAGCTTGTCTGACCTTGCACCGAGACCACTCTCCTGGCAGGAAAATCCCCAAAAGTAATGGTCTAGCTCAGAGGGTCATGGCTGATGGGTCATACTCTCCCTAGAGGATGCAACAAGGTAGGTACTGCAGGGGTCTATGCTGGGACCTGTGCTGCTTAACATCATTATCAATGACCTGAAGGAGGTGACAAAGGGCAGTCTCATTAAGTCTGCAGATTACACGAAATCAAGGGGACCAGTCAATATGCCTAATGGTAGGGCTGCTGCCCAGAGGGACCTAGACAGACTGGAGGGATGGGCCAACAGGAACCTTGTGCAATTCAGCAAGGACAGGTTGTGCACCTGGGAAGGAAGAGTCATTTCAAATGACAAAGGCTGGGGAAGAGACTACATGGGAAAAAACTCTGGGGAAAGGGCACTGGGGGAAACAACTCTGGGGAAAGGGCACTGGGGGCCCTGGGAGCTGGGCAGGATCTGGTAGCGAGCCCTGGCACTGGAGGTGTCCAGCAGCATCCGGGGCTGCATCAGCAGGAGCACCACCAGGAGCTTGGGGGAAGTGGTTGTCCCCTCTGCCCAGCACTCACTGTTAGACCACATCTGGATAACGTGGACAGTTTTTTCACACACACCTCCTCCCCTCCTCCCCTACAGGAGAGGCATCTAAAAACTGTAGTGAGTTCAGAGCAGGACACCCACAATGGCTGGGGTTGGAGCAGTTGCCCTGTGAGCAGAGGCTGGGGGAGCGGGGTTTGTCCAGCCTGGGGCAGAGGCAACTCGGAGAGGAACTATTAGTAGTCTGCCTGTATCTATGAGGTCTGAAAGGAGCCAGACTGTAGTGCTGCATGGCAGGAGGACAAGAATCAGTGGGCATAAACTGAGACAAGAGATGTTCAAGCTGGCTATTCTCACCATGAGGACAGGAAGGCACTGGAACAGGCTACCCAGGGAGGTTTTGCAGGCTCCAGCCTTGAAGGTTTTCAAGACCTGACTGGACAAAGCATCCTGATGTGATCTCAGAGCTGACCATACTTTGAGCAGGTTGTTTGACTAGAGGCTTCCTCAGGTCATTTAACATCTAGATTATTCTGTGATCCTATGAAAAATGAACAGTTTTCTACCTGTTTAACGGGCTGAGAAAGACTCAGTTCCAATAAGCATTAAACTCAAGACACAGGGATGGGAATTTTGTAGCTGGCAGTTGAATCAGTTTAGATTGCTGTGGGACCACAGCCCACGCAGTTGGAACGGTCTTGAGCCAGCTGCCCTGTATGGGTCTTGTTTAACTTGTGGGGGCATGGAGTGTTTTTTCTCCCCTATCTCATCTGGTCAGTGTGAGTTCAAATACAACTTTGGGAAGAGATATGGAAAAGAGAGAAACTGAGAGAATGTCCACACACTGAATCAGCCTCTGTGAGTGTGTTGTACCTTATTATTTTTATTTTGGAATGGATGAACTTGGAACGGCAGAACATACCGGAGATGTTTACGCTGTTTTTGAGACAAATTATGCATGTGAATGCTTGCTGTGAAAGAAGAGGTATGGAGGAGTAGATAGGTGATGGAATTGGGCTGCAGTGAGGGGGACAAGGATTATTGGGGGGTTGAGAGTTTATGACTGTGAAGACACTGAACTAGAAGAAATGGGCAAGTGACATGAGGATGGGCAGACTGGGTAAAAGTATGCATCAGCCCCACTTTCTTCTTTCCTTTGCAAATGCCAAAACTGAAGTAGCTCTCTGCCTCTGAGGGAACACAAATGCCTTGCATTGGAGCGCCTCATCTGAGATAAGGCACAGGGAGTCTGGGCATCCCTGGTGAGTTTCCTCTCCCTGTTCCCTGGGATACTGGTGGCTTTGTCTGAGCCAAGAATGGCTTTAAACTAAAGGCGGGTAGATTTAGACTAGATGGAAGAAATTTATTTTGCTGAGGGTGGTGAAACACTGGCACAGGTTGCCCAGAGAGGTGGTGGATGCCCCAACCCTGGAAACATTCAAGGTGAGGTTGGACGGGGCTCTGAGCAACCTGATCTAGTTGAAGATGTCCCTGCCCACGGCAGGTCAGGTTGGACTAGATGACCTTTAGAGGTCCCTTCCAACACAAACTATTCTATGATTCTAAGAATAGGGAGAATGTCTATCCATCTTGGGGCTAAGCATCTCTATGTGGTTCTTCTATGTCAGATGGTATGTGCTGAGGGAGAAGGGGAAGGTATAGAAAAAGGTTTGAATGTGTTTTCAGAGGCATGAGCCCTTGTCTCTAAAAGGATGACAAGGTGGAGCAGAGAGCTGCTAATATGTATTCTGAATGCAGAAAAGCACACCTTTACCTATAGCACTGTGATCCACATACATAAATCTGTACAAATACCCTAACAATACGATCATAAAAGACAGGTACACTTTGCTTAGGAAGACTCCATTACTCCACTACACCTGTCAGGTACCACCTACACATATCATTCTTCCTGCCACAGGATGGGAATAATGACTGGGTGTTTTCCTGGAGTTCTTTCTAACTTTATGAATGTAAGTGCAAAGAAGAAGGAAGATCTTAGCCCCTCTGTTGTTCTGTAGTCTTTGAAGAGCATTGAAGTCTTCACTGTTTGTTTGTCTCCATCTCATAAACAAACCAGGTTGTTCTGTAACTGTAACTTGTTGTAAATTACTATTTAATCAACCCTTATTCCACCTGCATTTTTTTTCTCAGGTTGCAATTTAATGTTTGATTCCAAGTCATTCATAAAAATATTAAAAGAGAAACTAGGCCGAAAATTGACCAGCAAGAGATAAGCAATTCTACTCATTAATATTTTCTCCCTATGTTCTGTGATGTTTCAGCTGGTTTTTAATTCATTTCATACATACATATTTATGAAGTGCTAATTTTTAATCAGAATATTGTGTAATACTAAGTCATAGAATCATAGAATCATAAAATCATTCAGGTTGGAAAAGACCTCCAAGATCATCGAGTCCAACCGTCAACCCAACACCACCATGCCCACTAAACCATGGCCCTAAGTGCCGCATCTACACGTCTTTTAAATACTTCCAGGGATGGGGACTCAATCACTTCCCTGGGCAGCCTGTTCCAATGTTTAACCACTCTTTCAGTAAAGAAATTTTTCCTCACATCCAATCTAAACCTCCCCTGGTGCAATTTGAGGCCATTTCCTCTCATCCTATCGCTAGTTACTTGGGAGAAGAGACCAACACCCACCTCGCTACAACCTCCTTTCAGGTAGTTGTAGAGAGCGATGAGGTCTCCCCTCAGCCTCTTTTTCTCCAGGCTAAAAGTCAAACTAAGTCAAACTCCCAAGAAACTAGAAAAATTATATTATGCCTATTCAGTTTATTATGTCCATCTGTACCAGCTAAACTAGAAATTCTGTCAATGAATAATATCTTGTCAATATCAGGCATATCGTGTGGTGATGACTACCACATATACTAACTTTGACTTTTAATTTTAGACTACACCTTTTCCCCCCAACATCCACATACACAAATAAGAGCTTTTTTTCCTTCTTCAAAACTGGATACTTGAAGCCCAGTCCCTCTCTGTAAGGTTGATGGATGGGATCTAAATGGAGTTTTTTGAGCTATAGGACTGCCACGCCAGCCTCCCGCCACCTCTACTCCCAGTAAGTATTTCTGCACAAGAACATTTTCTTCTATCTTAACATCTTGTAAGAAATTAAGTCAATTAGAGTAGCACAAAGAGATGGGTTAGATGTTAAGCTTGTGAGGAAATATTTTGATATGGTTCCTCTCTTCCAAATTACCTCTCATCTTCCTCTTTTCTTTTCGTCCTCCTCCAAGCAATATGATACACAATAGATGAAACAGATGAGTAGGTTCTTTGTGACTCAGAACCTCCCTAAGAGAAAAGGGAAAATGTCTGTTTTAATTTGCTGTGGGAATATAACGACTCAGCACAACCTCATGCCACTTCTCACTTCTTTCCTGGCCTATGATCCTCACCTAGTCACTCCGCCACTCCTTCCTCCTGGACTGAGTTAGAAGCTGTTAGTACTGCATTTCCTAATTAGAGATTTTGTGGCACAGCCTACAGTGACAAGAATTGGCTTGTATTTACTCATGCTATAAGTAATATGCCTGCAAAAGAATCTGAGAGACAATTTGTCATAGCCAAACTGGTTAAACATGGGCACTTTCAGGGCAGCCTCGTCTGTCTTCCACAGAGACTTGATGGTCATAAAACACATTGACAACAGTGGGATACAATATATATTAAGAAAGCTTTCCGTTGTAGCCAAATCACATCCCTTTAGCTGAAAACAAAGATTTTGATATTTACATCTTATAACAGCCAAAAGTCCACAGGCATGTTTTTCCATGTAAAATCTGGAAATATCTCCATCGGAAAATGGCAAAGTGTGGGTTAGATTCAGTATCTGACATGGCATTTTCACTGATGGTGAATTTAAGGGTAAATAATAATATCTTTTTTAAAGTTTTGACAAAATATTACTTATGCACGTTCCGCTGTCCAGCTCGGGACATCAGGGAGGGGTTGACCCATTATTCTATTTACCACCATACCACTGATTGCCAGAGGCACCATTTCCTAGTAAGACAACTTCTGAAAGCTAATTATGGGTGATGTGACAAAGACTAACCCCCTAGTGACTTGGATGCCTCCCCTAGGAAATAACAATTTTGTACTATAGCAGGCTATTCTGTGCTAATTGTCTTGGATCTAACTACAGTTAGAGGCAATGTGATGACTGTGATTACTGAAAAGCCGCCTTTCAGATTCTGCAGCAGGTTGATCTGAGACTCCTGGCCTGTGGCTGTTTAATGAAATCACTTGCTGTTGTGGTCTCAGTCCATTCATCATTTAAAAATTGCTGCAGAATTTGCACCCCAAATGCTTTTAAAGTCAAGTAACACCAACCACTTGAAAAATTGCTGCTCTGACTTCCTTTGAAGACTCCTATCAGCACAGAAGCAACCATGGCTTAATCACAGTTTTATTTGAAAAAGAACACATATTTACTTTGATTACATTTTCGAGTTCCTGAAGGCCAGATCCTGTTCCCGCTGGTGTCTGTGGCAAAACTCCCATTAACTTCAATGGCAACAAAAGCAGCCATTTAGTTTGCATAATCTGCAGAAAGTAAATATTTTAAGACTTGTTATCTGTGATATTTAAGTAGCTAATAAAAATGTGTGTGTAAAACTGGTTCATATTTATTTAAGTTGGTAAAAAAGTGACTTTCAAATAGGACAAAATATAGGACAAAAACATTCTGTAAATGAAGGCTCAATAAATAAAGCAGAATTTTCTTCTTTTCCTTCCCCATAGTAAAGGTTATGCTTTTTAATAATGTCACAGGAATATAGCTGTGAACACTGAAAACAAATAAAATGTACTTATTATGGAGATAAAATGACACATAATGACTTCAAGTCCTGAATTCTTCCACTACAACACATGCATATATGTTTATATAAGGAGAGGGTAAATTGACAAACTATTCTACTTAAGCATATTTCTGCAAAAGCCATCTCAGCCCAGTTGCTAATATGCTATTTATCCATTAAAGAATGTTGCTATAGTTACAATATTTATTGCAAAAATAGTCTGGTAATATGAGAGAGTAGATGAAGAATGTAGAACAAACAAGCTTTCATATTTCTAGCGCTTGTATTTTTTTACTTGCACATGAAAGTTAAAAACATATAGGTAAAAAACCCATTACTGCTGGCTCTGTTTTGAATGAAAGCCTTAGAACAGTACCTTTGCACTCAGTGGACCTATTTTCTTGTACATATGGTGTTACAGGAGCTAACTTCTATGACTCAAATAAAGACTCCAGTATAAGGGTTTAACTAAAATTTTCACTATAGGAATTTTATGAGTGATTACATAGGAAGATCAAAACATCAAGAATTGACTTAGTCATCCCAGATCTCATTTGGAAAATCAGAAAGTGGAAACAACATTTTTTACTGATAAACTGAGCAAAAGGGGTGATTGCACAATGTCAAATTTACACGGCCGTATTTCAGCCCAGAGCTACACCTTGGCTGTATTTCACATGAAGACATACTAGGTCTGTTTGATCTCCCCACCCTAAATTAGCTTTGGTGAAATCCTTTAACTGTTTAGAAGAGTACCTACACCACAACCCAACTGCTTTTTCTTGTGGTAGTTTTGCACCAGAATTATAATGCGCAGTGTAGTTATGTCTCAGCAACGTGTAGATAGATGCAGTGGTTTGCCAAACTCCTGCTAACCTTAAAAACCCCTCCTGCCTAAAGAGAATCTTTTAAAAAAATAAAATAATCCAAAACTACTAATTCCTATCTAAAAAATTGTGTAATTGGACTAAGTGTCCTTTCCAACTTCTGGAGTAGAATCTGCACAGTTGACCCCAGTTTAAATAAAACTAGGATGACACTCTTCTTCCAAATAAAGAACTCATGATGTGAGAGTTACTGGGCTTAATTCAGACTAGGATGAAGCCCTGGGCAAATTCCAGAAAAGTCAGTGTAGTTACATCAGTCTTAAAATCAATTTGATATCAAAGACATTTTTTCTCTGTGAAGCTTTTGCAGTCATTCTGTTTATCAGCCAAAAAAAAGTGGTTGAGACAATGTTGCTCTCAAAGTAATCTTGAGTACTTTGCCCCTTCCCAGCTGAAGACAGAAACTAGAAGGTGTATATGTAACATATCAGCTTTGGATAACCTCAATAAAATTTAAACCAGAAAAGGCTACGGTAAGCATTAAGGATATCTGGCTTTTAAATACTAAAACTTACGGCCCTGACATAACAAAGGAAAAAAAAAAAGTCCTAAAGTGAGGTTGTGTCTATGTTACCAGATAATTTAGCTGCTCAGTTCATCCCCTGGTGCTTGACCATCACACTGCATAAATGTCAGTACCACTGTGGTCTCTGTCTTGGAGAGATCCAACCTAGTTCCGTCACAAATAAAGTCCATGCTGGGTTTGTGTTTTCCTCAGGCTCCTGCCGCTGGGCGTTAGGAGCAAGAGTGCACAGGCGACAACCCAGGGCAAACACTAGGCAGCGGGAAAGCAGCAATCTGCTCTACAAAAGGACACGCTTGCACTAGTGGGAATACGTGCTTCTCTGCAGCCCGTGTTTTGGAGGTATGGTCATCTGCTGGGGCAGATGCATTTAACAGTATAGATGTAAGCTGTTGATGAGTCAGAATTTACTCTCTCAGGGCTGAGACTTATGCGGACTGCTACCTTAGCACCTGCACCTGCTACTTTTGCCAGCAGCTGTGTCTGAACTTTGGCTGTTGTGACTACCCTAAGGTATTAGCTCAGCTGAATGGAGTATCTTTTGCCCAGATCCTGCCCAAGCCCAGCTGGAGTTCACAAACCCCTGCCTATATCACCAGAGAGGCCGAAATCGTAGTAACTATGCCACGTGCAGTGGCTTTGGCAGAAAGAACAGCAGGTGCTCTCATTGAGGAGTTTACCTGGTTGTGCCTGTCTCTTTTATCTGCATGGCCAGAGGATTTGGACAGCAAGAAGGGAATTTTATGCCTTTAGTTTCTTATGCAGGTGCCCTAACCATGAAGCTGTGAACAAGGCTTAGATACAGAAATGCTCCACCACTGCTACTGAGGGGGTGTCCATCATGCCCCTGAGAAAGGGACAGAGCAAGCTGGAAGATGCGTAGTTAGATCTCAAGACATTCGCTTGATAGAGCCTGACATAATATATACATTTTAGCAGCGGGTTGTATAATGCGAAATGCATAAGCAGTCTTGAGGACAAGGTTTAGAGCAAGAATAAACAGCTTTGGAGGCATTTTGTGTAGGAGAAAACTTGTCTGCAGAAGGGGACAGACAGTTGTTTCCTCACTAGTAAAGACATTGAAATAATAGTATTGTGCAGGATGGTGAGCCATTAGCCAAAGATGTTCTGTTATTAAGTCTAAGTTTGTATTTGGCTCTAGGGATTGGAAATGTTTGTTTCTATTTTATCTGAGGAAGTCAGCATAGCCTATAAGACCCCAATTAACCAATTAGCATGATCCTGTATTACCCTACTGTAGTCACAGTTTGGATCATGCAATGGAGTGCTATACGGAGATCCTTCAACCATCACCAGTGAAACTGAGGGACAGTCTGCTTAGCTTAAACATAGTAGTCTGCTAATATATCTGCACAGCTTTTGGAAACTATGCAGATGTCTCTGGATGGTACTGTATGGCTCTCCTCCACTGGCCAGGTTCTCTGTTGTGTCCCCTTTGTGGTATTTTGAAGTTGCTGGATGGGAGGAGAAAACTGCAAGATAAAGTGAAACCAGCTATGAATGCTCTTAAGCATCTGCTATTGGTCCCTCCTGGTGGACTGGTGGTGTGCTAGGTAAATCTGTCCTCAGGTATGACAGTTTTTGTGTTCTCTCCCTGAAGTCTGAATTCACCAAAGTCGAACCATCAACAAACCTGAACGATGGCACACCTCCATTGTCAAGCTTTGCAGGCTAAACTTCAAGGCTCCCGTCAGGCTTTGTCCCCTGTGTGATATCAACTAAATATATATGAATGGCTTAGACAGGTGTACTCTGCGCTGGGTCAAAAACTGGCTGGACGGCCGGGCCCAGAGAACTGTGGTGAATGGAGTTCAATCCAGTTGGTGGCCGGTCACGAGCGGTGTTCCCCAGGGCTCAGTATTGGGGCCGGTTCTGTTCAATATCTTTATCAATGATCTGGATGAGGGGATCGAGTGCACCCTCAGTAAGTTTGCAGATGACACCAAGTTGGGCGGCAGTGTTGATCTGCTCGAGGGTAGGAAGGCTCTGCAGAGGGACCTGGACAGGCTGGATCGATGGGCCCAGGCCAACTGTATGAGCTTCAACAAGGCCAAGTGCCGGGTCCTGCACTTTGGCCACAACAACCCCATGCAGCGCTACAGGCTTGGGGAAGAGTGGCTGGAAAGCTGCCTGGCGGAAAAGGACCTGGGG
>NW_008824651.1:1107498-1116090 GCF_000699105.1 Pygoscelis adeliae
GGTCTCTTCTCCCAAGTAACTGGCGAAAGGACGAGAGGAAATGGCCTCAAGTTGCGCCAGGGGAGGTTTAGATTGGACATGAGGAAAAATGTCTTTACTGAAAGAGTGGTTAAACATTGGAAGAGGCTGCCCAGGGAAGTGGTTGAGTCCCCATCCCTGGAAGTATTTAAAAGACGTGTAGATGAGGCGCTTAGGGACATGGTTTAGTGGGCATGGTGGTGTTGGGTTGACGGTTGGACTCGATGATCTTAGAGGTCTCTTCCAACCTTAATGATTCTATGATTCTATGAATGTTCCCTCACCACCCACCTGTTGACTGCCTCACCTCCTACTAATCCAGAAACTACCCAAAGGACACTTCATTCTCTCTTGATATATTAGTCATTTATTACTAGTTTAACCTGCACTTAGAACATTTCAACATCTCTAAAATCCATATGCCAGAACTTCTAAGCCATTTCAAATTAATTTTTTTCAAGTAATAGCCAATGTTAGACAAAGTACTAAGAATTCTGTCAACTTCATATGCCATGTGTTCCTGCATTTATTGATTACTTAATGTGAATAAAGCAATAAATGCCAATAAAATAATTCTTCTCTGATCTTTAATTTATAATTCTTTTGTCTTAGTCAGATTTAAAAGATTTTTCTTGTAGTATTTGCTGATCTTGCTAAGGAAGCCTGTAATCCCAGTGAATGAGAAATACAAACCCCTCCTAGTTTAATATGAAATTCTTTTACAGAAGTATTGATACTATTTTTAATGATTCTGAATCACCTAAATGATTGTCTGTGAATTTGACAACATATTTCATATGAACTGAATACACTCACTGTTTCACATTAACATTCAGGAATTGTGACCTGTATTGTTTAAATGTACTTAGTAGCTACTTATCTGCTTTATATAAACCGTTACCTTTAAGTCTCAGATTTTCCCAAACCAGCATGGTTTCATTATCATCACAGTCTACTGTTTAAATACTGCTTTATTATCATTGTCAGACCTCACCAGCTATATTTTCTCATTTGGTTCCTTTTCTTGATCTCCAGTTTCAATACCATCTGAGGTGGGACCCAACTACCAAGAAGCGCCACTCTACGAGCGGTTATTAAGTCTGATTTCTGGGCCTGAGGCACCTTTGACCACTGGTCAGCTCTGAGCCATCTTTCCGTGCTTAGTACCTCTGACAGCTATTTCTCGCAGAAATGCTACTCTGCTGTGGAGGGCTACAAAACCCACCCGGGAGTGATGTGTGTTAAATCTCCTTTTCCACCTGAGAGGTTGTGTTTGGGAGAAGGGAATGGGTTCCTTTCTACTGAAGCGGATTTCTAGACTGCCATATTTCACCATTATCTAACAAAGACCATATTCTGATAAGAATCATCGTTGGAAAAGTTGGGAAGTGGCCGAATCAGGGATACTTAGTGGGGGTCTGGGAAGTCTACTCCAAGGTAGCTGGTGGCAAGAGCAAACTACTCAAAAGGTAGATCTACATTAGGCACCTTTTATGTAGCAGTATAGACATAGACAAAGAGCCACTGGGTCAAAGAAAGGGAACAAAAATTCATTGGAAACATAACAGGAATTTACGTGCCTGACAGGAGGTGGAAATCCTGGCTTTCACTCAAAGCAATGTATCATACCAAAATGCACACTGCAGAAAGGATTGTAACCCAGCCTCTTACCTGGATGAACTTCCTTCCCAGAGAGTCTGGGACAGACAAACTTTGCCTGTTGGGCCATGCACAGGTTCTTGTTCCTTTCTTGATACCATGTATTGCAAGGAAGAGTGGGGCTGCTGTGCCAGGTAACTCCTATTCCCCTCTCCTAGGAAGAACATTGGCAGCAGTGGCAGCTAGCACTGACGCTGCTGGACTACTGTGCGACCCAGCTCATGTCCAGTCCCCTTCCTTCAACCTTCATCCTGCGTTGTGACAATGGGATAGCTGAGGAGCTGGTGCTATCTCCTACGCTCAACTATTTCCAGAACTCCAGTACTGGAGCACATGTTTTTTTAGCTCTTAGCACTATGATGATTCTGGCGCACTGCTAATAGTGTTAGAAAGTAGTCTCACATGCTGCCCTTCCCTTCAGCTCAAGAAGCATTCAATTATACTGTTCAACAAGCTTGAACAAAAGTATTTAAGAACAGTTAGAGAAATTAAGCTTACATTATAGAAAACAGGCAGAAATAAAAATGAAAAGCTAATGCTTGAAAGCTTCCTAAAGTCAGGACAGACTATCTATGTACTTTACTTCAATTTTTCTAAAAGAGATAAAAATAATAGAAGAAAGTTTTCCAATCTATGAAAAAGTAGTTTTCCATTCAACTGTTGTCATTAGTTTCCTGTAGAGCAATAAAGCCCTTTGTTTGTTTACATGAGCTATGTAAAAAAGTTATTTAACATCAGCATATGGATAGACCAGGGTTTGACACCATCTTTTCAGACAAATGACCATAACTAACACCCTCCTTGCCAACCATTTACTACCAAAAATCTTTTCAAATAAATCTATTATTTAAATATAAAGCAATTAATCCTTTAATGGTTGGATCCTTGAGGAACCTGCCTAGTGATTTTCATCAGACGGTCTCTTCTCTTTCCCATGTAACCAAGCATCCTCGCTGGCATTAATTTTGCATCAGCTTCCTGATGCTAGCTGTCCCCTCCAAGAGTCAGAAACTGCTGCAGAGGTATAAAGGTTTACTCCTATCCAGCAACAGTCAGTGACAGCATCGCTGTCATTCCCTTCAGAAACTGTAACCGACTCACAGGGACCTGTTTCTACCTTGACCTCGCTGTGAATTATTTTTCAATTGTGTCTAAAACAGTTCACTATATAGCATTATTGCTAAGCTTTACCTGTGGGAGTGGTAATTAAACTTCTACACTGCACTGCAATTCTCTTTGTAAGGATACTGAAAGGTGGAGAAAGCAGGTGATACTGGGCTTCTGCTTCTCAGTCAGACGAAAGGTTAAAGGAGATTTCCCTGTCCGTTCCCCCTTGGCTGTGTGGGCTACAAGTCTCTCCGATTTTTCTGGCAAATGTTTTTTTATGAGATTAAAATGGCCATTGGTTTTTGAGTCATTGTGTTACGACAGCACTGCAGTTTAGCAGGACTTTGCTATTGCCATGAAAGTGTGGGAACATCAGGAAGATCAGAACAAAGGCGGATTTAGAATAGACTGAGGATAAAAAAAATCTATTAAAGACCTTCTCTCTCTTTTTTCCTCCAAGTGAAAAATCAATCAAGTGGTATAAGCCAGATAGCACGAAATGTACAACTCCTAGACCTCCAATTTATGCACACAGTGACCTTGACCTATTCTGCAATTTCCTATCATTAATTTATTATGTACCTCTCCTAACTATATCACTACAAACCACAATGAAAAACAAAACTTAAGAGCTGGATGTGTTTCCTTTCTTTTAAAGAAGCAGACTTAGCATGGAGTAAAAGAACGTAAGTTATTATTTACAACAAAGGGGGAAACATTTTTTTTTCACTATTCATAGTCTGACTAAATAATGATTTACTATCTAGAAGCTAGCTGCAGAAAACATTTAGGAATCATATGACTGAACTTTCTGAAATGTTATTACTGTCTGTACTTTTCTACCTTTAGCCTCACACTGTTTTCTGTGATATTTTCATGAGTATATGATCATAATGAAAACAGGAAAAAGGCAATGAGAAAACAGTTTGCCAACCACATTTAGTTCTTTTAAAAGAACTAAATACATCACATTGTCACTCGTAGATCAGTCTATTATATAAACTGCAATCAGAGGGAGATAATAACTTCTTCTTATATGGGCCAGGTAAGACACAAAAGATAACTGTGTAATTCAGGCCATACAGTAGGGAATCAGTTGAGTTTGAAGTAGACCTCAATGCTTCAATGCCAGTTATAATGAGCAGGCTTTGAATGAACGTATGGAAAAAAAAGTGGGAAATTCTGTTTCATAGAATCATAGAACCGTAGTATGGTTTGGGTTGGAAGGGGCCTTTAAAGATCATCTAGAGCAACTCCCCCACCATGGGCAGGGAGATCTTTCACTACATCAGGCTCCTCAAAGCCGCGTCCAGCCTGACCTTGAACACTTTCCGGTGATGGGGCATCCACAACTTCTCCAGGCAACCTGTTCCAGTATCTCACCACTCTCATCATAAAATATTTCTTCCTTATATCTAATCTAAATCTACCCTCTTTCAGTTTCAAACTGTTGCCCCTCGTCCTATCACTACGCTCCCTGATAAAGAGTCCCTCCCCATCTTTCCTGTAGGGCCCCTTTAAGTACTGGAAGGCTGCAATAAGGTCTCCCCAGAGCCTTCTCTTCTCCAGGCTGAACAACCCCAACTCTCTCAGCCTTTCCTCATAGGGGAGGTGCTCCAGCCCCCTGCTCATCTTTGTGGCCCTCCTCTGGACCCGCTCGAGCAGGTCCATGTCTTTCTTATGCTGGGGGTCACACAGCTGGACACAGTACTCCAGGTGGGGTCTCACCAGAGCGGAGTAGAGGGGGAGAATCACCTCCCTCGACCTGCTGGCCACGCTTTTGATGCAGCCTGGGATACGATTGGCCTTCTGGGCTGTGAGTGCACATTGCTGGCTCATACTCGGTTTTTCATCCACCAGTACCCCCAAGTCCTTCTCCGCAGGGCTGCTCTCAATCCACTCATCACCCAGCTTGTATCCATGTTTAGGATCGCCCTAACCCAGGTGCAGGACCTTACACTTGGCCTTGTTGAACTTCATGAGGTTTGCACAGTTTCTCATCTTCTAGTCAAACCTTTTCTATGCTGTCTAAAATGCACCTAATGCCCAGGCAGTAGTCCAGTCCATTCCTTTCCAGGGCTGATCTAGCCTTGTGAGTGCCTCTTTTCACCAGCATCTACCTTAATTTGCCTGTTTTGGGCAGCTGAGTCCTGTCCTGTCAGTGACATGTCTGTTGTGGGACAGATTTAGTCATCTATGTACCCGTTTTTCCTCGAGGAGCCCTCCAGGTGACTGAAATCATCAGGACGTACTACCTTTTGCACATATTACTTGAACACGGGACAAAAAAAAGCAGAGACAAGGTTTTAAATCTATTCTTACAGCCAAGTTCCCTAGCCATTGGGAAAAGGCCTTCAATATTTTTCCTTTTCAGTTGCATACCTCCCAAAACAGTGGCCGAGCTTAAAGAAAAGAGGTAAAAATAATGTTCATCCAGTACAAGCTCTTGGTCAACAGAAGAGGCAGATGCCTAACAATGGGCTGGACCACCCTCTTGAGCTCCCCAAGTTGCCTGCACAGGTATTACCAGGGAAGTGCCAAGGCAAGGGACACCAGCACTCTCTCTGCTGCTTTCCACCTCTCCCTTCTGACAGACTGGAGAATCTAGACAACTCTGTTCAGGCAGATGAGATGCTTCCTCGCCCTCCCTTCCAACATCCACCCTCTCTCAGGGGCACCTGCCTGAGATGAGGCAACGCCTAAATGAGGTTGCCTGGATTATCACCCTGTTCAGGTTATTCCGCTAAATACACTGTCATGATCTTACAACAGCTCCAGTTCAATTTGAATATCAAAAACTCTTGACACTATTGTGCCTGAGGGTGACAGAAGCTCATATTTGTCAAAACCAAGTTTCTATTTTCAAGCATGAGTGCTAAAAGTAACTGCTTGGGTTTTATTCTACAGCATTTCAAGTTTTTCATGAAACTGAACAAGCAGGTAGTGTAAAACACAAGGAAAGGTATTCTTATATTAAAAGCGATTACTTCCCAGAACAAGTTTGCAAAAGTAAATCAAAATCACTAGTAAAGAGCATCTCCAAAAACAGTTGCCTGTTACTGATCCTCTGTTCTCTGCAGATGGGAGGCTGACAGGGAAAGCGTCCCCCTGCATGGGTACTGTGCTGTCTCAGATGCATGGGCACAGAGAATTGTGAACTACAGCCAGCTTCAAATCTGTGCTGCGTCATCACTTCTTAAAATCCCCAAATCTGCTCGGAGGTTTGCCCTCGATTTCAACAGGAGCAGGATCATGCTCTCTGAGGGGGCTTGAGAGCTGCTCTGCACCTCGGGTACAAAGTCAGTGCATTCATAAGGGGAGCCCTGCCACTCCTATTCACTGCCCCTGCTGCACTAAACCCCAGGGAAGTTGTTTCTGGGTCAGCGTCTTGTGCAGTTGTTCCAAAGTCCCGGTCAGGAGTACGGAGGGGACAGACTCAAGACTTTCCCAATGTTTTCAGGTTCCCCTCCTTTTGCATGCTGGTTAAAATCTGTAGGGGTTTTACCCCTCAACCCAGCCTTCTGCTGCAGTATTGACGGGTGCTCCCCTGGCATTTGGGGATCTATAAATCACGCACGCCTTGCACTTTTTCTATTCAAATGTAAACAGCATGTGAAAAAGACAGTGTTGCTTTTGCCTGACCCAAATGGAGCTTTGCAGGAAGAGCAGCATTAGGCCCACACTGCTTACATTTTCACGCCAGCAGAATGAACGTCAAAAACTAGTTTTCTTCAAAGCTAACCACATGCAAAAGCAGGGCTGCTTTGGCTGACTGGAAACAACAGGTATAAATAACCTCCCGTGCCCTAGAAAGCAAGAGACTGGAAAGGCTCCTTGGGTTGTTTTCTGCACATCAGCCTATGAGCTCGGGGTGTTTTAATGCTCTGTTGATGCCACAGGAGCGGATAGAAGCAGGGACAGATTACACCGAGAAGGAGGTAAACAAGTTGTTTACAACTCAGCGGGGCTGCAGCGTATCCTCCTTACATCGGCTGAAAGGCAATGAGAGCATTGGACACTGGGCTGCTGATGGGAAAGGATCCCTGGAGCTGCCAAGCTCTGGCTCCAGAAATGTCTGTGGGGCTTCAATAACAGGAAATCACGTGTGCTGTCATTATCAGCTGCTGAGCGAGACAGATGCACCCAGATCAATATCAGTGTCCGATATCAAAGAGCTATTGTGACGGTACCCAGCGTTTTGAACTAAGGAGAACAACAAAACTATTTTAAATTATTAGGGCTGGCAAAAATCCCCTGACTTTCTCTTTTCTGTTTTGTTTTTGTTTTTCCTTTCTGAGGCAGTAGATTCATCACCATTAAAGGAACTGAAAGTCCTCTCTGCCCAAAGTAACTTTGATCATTATTGATCTAATTAAACTCTGTTTGCTTAAGGTTGCAGTGGGAAAGGGCTGCAAATCAGCAATCTTCTTGATCTCTTTTAGTAGTAAAGAGTAGCTGTTCACTCAGCTTGGGAATCGGCATGTCCTTCAGCACAGGTGAAACTGGAGTAAGCTTCCCTTATTATGCCACATTTTATGCTGTCTAAAAATACAATTTAAGAACAAAACAAAAAAAACCAAAACAAAACATCTTCAGGGTTCTTGTTCCAAGCAGGACCTGGGGAGTGGAGAGTTCTGCACGTAGAGGAGTGTGCTCCCTGCACTAATGTTAGAGCTGTGGGGGTCTTGATCACACTATCATTACACGACACTGCTGATTTCTGCAATGGGCTTTCTGTTCCTTGTAATTTGTGTTGTCAAATAAAATACGTTTGTAAACAAGCAAGCCGTTTTAGCTTTGTGCAAATTATACACTAAGAGGTGAACTCTTTTTTCGTGGAAACATCTCTCTCCTGACATCTCAGCCTTTTTTTTTTTTAACAGCTGGTAGGTTAGGACATTTTTGAAGGATCTTTTTCTTTTGTGCCTTTAAAACCATTGCAAGCTGTTGCAGAGAATTCAGTAGTTTTCAGGCCCGGAATGTTCAAAGGAAATCCACAGGTAAAAGCAGGGACCTTATTTCACAGTCGAAACAGAGATACTTTTGTTATGCAAGGACAGCCCCTGCAGAAGGATTCCTGGGATACTTTGGCCCCTCTGTTTTCAGATAGGGAAGAATCTGTGACACATGAGAAATGCACTGAGGTGAATCACGCACTTCTTTCCATTGCTTCAGCTGGGTGACTGCTGTGCTATTGGTACTTCAGAAAAGAGCCAACAGCTAAAACAGATACTTGCCTTCTGCCAGTTCTGCTGGTGGCTCATCTGTTTGCATTGCACACGCTAGCTTGTAATTGCATTGCTGTATGTTTGCGCGTGCGTGTAAACTGCTCACATAACCTTGCATATCCTGATAAAAGCAGCGTATAAGGATGAGATGGTGCAGTCTGCACGCTAGCCCATATATACACTTCTCTTAAGTGCAAGTCAGGTGCTTGAAGGGAGATAAGCAGATTTACAACAGGAAAAGGTCCAGCCTTGATTTTATTCTGGGCTGGGGAGCGGCACTGGGCCGAGGGAGGTTTGCAGGTTTCATTCCCTTCGGCTTTGTACCAGCAATCAGCGCATGAAAAACTGTCTCCTTTCAAAGCTGGGAAGAGCCTTGGGGTGGCGGCAGGGTCTGAAGCACCGGCTCCTCTCATCCACGGCTGAAGCCCTCCTCCACTACTTTTTAAGATTGTGCCTTTGGCAATCGCCCTGAATCGCCCCCCTCTAAAACAGGCCTGCCTACTCGTCCAACACTACTTCAGCCAGGGACAGGATCGGGGGAGGGGGGTGGTGGTGGTGGTGGTGGGGGCTGCTCTTTCCT
>NW_008824651.1:1116645-1148767 GCF_000699105.1 Pygoscelis adeliae
GCCCGGGGGGGCCGGCGCGGCCCGCCCCCCGGCCCCGCCGCCGCCGCCGCCGGGGGAGATGGGGGCCTCCCCTGCATCCCTCCTTCCAGCTTGCTCCGAGCCCGGGCCGCGGGGTGCTCGCTCACGTGCTCGGAATGCATCCGCCGATTTTTCCGGCTGCCCGAGCGCCCTGGTTTCCCCTGGCAGACCCACCGCTAATACTGTTACCCGGCGGAGGAGGAAAGGAACGGAGCGGCTGAAATAACCGTGCACCACCGAAAGAGATGGAAAAGGCATTTTAGGTCATGCAATCCGCGCCCCGGCCGGCAAAGGTTGCTCCCTACAGAATAAATCTGAGTGCTCTGTAGACCAGCTTTTCATCGATGTATTAGACTCCCTGTTGTGGGTGGTGCTTTTCCAGCCCGAGTTTTGGTGCTGGGTTTTTTTGATCGTGAGAAACCGTGACCAAAGTCATAGTATAAAGTGGCACAGCTTCGGTAGTAACTGTTTACCCCAGGCAAAACTTAGTCCCTTTTCCCTTTTCTGATTGGTTTTATGACATAAAATCTTACTCTCTGCGATACAAAAATGTTCTACAAGGTCACTTACACAAAATGTAATAAAGTAAGCCTATTGTTTCCCAGAAGAAGATTATGTTTGAATTTCTCTTTTCTCCTCGTTGTATTTAAACTGCTGTCTGGCTCACTTTGGCAGGGTTCAACTGTGAAAGTCACACAGGTCCTGACTGCCCTCTCATAATATTGGGTTTCAGACTGTTAACATGTGTTTCAGTCAGTGAAGCAGATATTCCACAGCTTCTCTGACCTTCTTTAAATATTGTAATAACTGATGGTCATCAAGTGGCCCTGTCGTTCCCTGGGTGCTTAGATAGTTAGGTATATCCAGGATGACCTTCAGTGTGTATCCTACCCTTCTGACCATTTATTCTCTTAACTCTTCGTGTGGCAGCTTGGCGATCAGATGACAGCCGGCCAACCTGACCAAGGGGGAACTCTCTCCATGGTGCAGCATAGCTGGAACCCCCTCGACTGGCAAAATAAAATCGGAAGGAGGTGGAAAATAACAGCTGAAATCCTGGGGTTGCCAAAAGTCCCTGCACCTCAGCTGAGACAATTTCACGGCTGCAGTTACACCTGCATTACCAGATCTGAGAGCATTTCCGTGTTTCTGAGCCGGGGTGTGTGCTCTGGCCACATCCTCACTCCCAACTGCACCAAAGCCAGATCTGCACACCAGCCTTCTCCAGCCTGCTCCTGCATGCCCATGGAGATGCAAACGTGTGGGCGAGGGCTGGCCGGGAATGGTGGCACGTTCCCGATGGCACTTATCCACCCCCACGGAGCACGGGATTGCTAAATCTGGATGTGAGCCTTTCCTTCTGTCCCTTCTGATCCAGTGCAAAGGCAAACAGATTAGCTTAAATAATTGGCTCTTTAGAGCTGTTAGACTTCAAAATGAAACAGAGGAATAGTGCTTACAGATTCAGGAGCAGGTAGGAGGTAGTTTTAAGAAGCTGCTTCTTATCAGCTCTCAGCTATTGGTTTCTGCCCCCCAGCTGAGACAGTGCCTGACTGTGTCCTAATTCTGATGTGATAAGATTGGGCCAAACATGCAATCCAAATGTGCAAAAGCCATCAAGAGAAGGGTCTGCAAAACTTTTTTTGTACAAGGGTTTAAAACCTGTATCATCAGCAGAGGAGGGAGTTTTGAGGAGAGAGCAGGAATAGATTACAAATAACACACCTCTGCCATTTGAGATAAGGTGAATACCCTTTGTTGTTTGCTCTTTAACATTATAGTACCTATGACAGGCAGCAGAACATTTCTGATTTCTTCTGAGAGCTCAATGGTAAACATACTATACAGGTAGTATGTTAGAGTGTTTACCTGTGTGATATGTTTTGCAGTTCTGAAACAAAATACATTTTTTAAAAAATATAATCAGGTTTGCAAATGAGATAACCATGTTGGGGATGTTCTACTATGGGGGCGGAATATGAATTAAACATCTTTACAATTAGGTAAGGAACAATAGCCAACAGACTAAATTTAAATGATAGTTCATGGTATAAGCTCTATGGAGTACCTAGAGGAGGTGGGAGGGAAGCAACAACATTTCAAATGAGTAAAGAAGAGAATCAGGAGAAGATAGCACGGGGGTCCAGAAGTCAAGGAGAAGGCTATGACGAAACAACTGCTGAAAGCAGTAAGGTGTTTGAATATGCAGGCGATTCCTTCAGCTGGAGACTTCTTGAGACACTGAGATATCATTGAGGGCACTGGTAAGAACAACTGGAAAGCAGGTAGAAGGCAGGAGGCAAGTTGGCCTGAACCCTGTTAGGAGGCAAAGAGCAGAAAACTGAGGAAGAACTGTGAACAGCAAGGAGAAGTCAGGACACCAGAGCATGCAGAGCAACAAGAGAGCTAGGAAAAGAGTTGAAGAGGAGGAAAGCAGTGACAGCAGGTCTATGCTGAACTTCTCAATGAGAAGTTACCAAGGTCCAACTAGAGAGAAAGAGAGCTAAGAATAAGGCGGCTGAAGAGGGCAAAGAAACTTACAGAGGCAGGAAGAAGGCAATGGGGGTTAGCTGCTACTGTTGTAGATGGAATGATGAAATAATATTGATACGGCAGAAAAGGAAGTGCAAAGACATTTCTAGTGGAGGAGGCTATCTGATGCTGAACTTTTCACAGGTGCTTTCAGTGGCTCAGCATTTGGCAGAAGAGGAAATTGAATATTGCTGATATTTATTATAGTCCTTGTTCTGCATTTCACTTTCACTTAAAAAATGAAAGAATGGTATGGAGAAATGTATTTATGCCTTTTACAGCCATTTTGTCTGTTAAAAGTGCGACTTTAGCCCTTTAAATTTCTGTTTGTAGCAGCACTCCAATACCTCACAGGGTCCTTTTAAGTAGCTACTATGTAATGGATCTTTACAGGCATCTGCTCAAACTGTATTCAATTAAAAAAATAAATCTGGGAACAAACTACTCCCAGTTTTAGCTGGTTGGCAGGTATGAATTCTACTTTCATAAAAGGTTTATTCCTGTTCTCAGTTCTGTTTATGGCTATCAGGCCAGGAAAACTACATCATGTAACTTTAAAGTCATATAGCCTTTAAATTTATCTAACGTTGTCATCTGCAAATAGCATTAGAACAATATGAAGTCGGTAAAGGAAACAAGACAGAACAGCTCGGAAACCTAAAATGTGACATACCTTATTATGAAATACTGCCAAGAGTTTTTGGGAGTTAAGTGTGTCACGTTTCATTGGTTTTGGGGATAAATCTTACTGATTTCTGCCAACATCAACAGACTTCTTGTTTTCAGTAAACACAAAACAAATACAAAATCTCTGTCAGTGGTGATACCTTCTACCTCATGAGAGCTGGGAAAAAAGCTTACAAGCCTCTCTTGCTTAAGACCTATTCAGCATGACCACTATTAGCATCGGTGTAGAATGGTGCGAGGCGTGGAGCTCTAATAATGGCATTGCAGCAGAATTTTTGGCACTGGGTTGAGCATTCACTCATAAACCTGCTACAGCAAATTTTTACACTCAAACCTCCTCGCTGGCAGTGCAGCAGCAGCAGGGCAAGCAAGTGTTAGAATTTGCACTTGTAAAATTTATAGGGACCAACTGGTTTTGCAGGTGTACTGCCTAACACTTGTGTGCACCCAGTTGCTGGAGCACGTAAAGTGTGAGCCGGGGGCTGGAATGCTGGTTGGGGACCGGGGAGCCGGTGCCCACCCCGGGGCTGCTGCGAGGGGCCTGCCTTGAGAGGGAAAGCTCTTGGCTCCGTCCGTAAAACAGACCCTTATATGGTATCAAGTCTGGCACTCCGAAACATAGGTATCTCTAAACACTGCACTTTCTTAAAAGGTTAGTCAGGAAAAAATGTTCACACTTAGAAAATGTGGGCATTTAAAATAGAAGCACAATATGAGGTCTTTAGATAATGTAACTCATAATGTCGAGTCAGACACTTTTATTTTAATTGTCAGACATAATCTCCAGCTCTGTATTTACTACCCATCTGCTCAAAGCGTTGGACGTGCTACCAGATTTACTGGGGGAGAGGAGCAGGGAAGAACAGGAGTGGGAGATGTGTTGGAAGGAAACAGGAGACCCTCCTGTGGCTGCTGGGACTGAAGCAACTCTTGTCACTGTGCAGAGCTCCTTTCACCCTTCGGGCCGCAGATGCATGGGAGTGTGGCTTCTTTTGAAAATCACAAGATGAAACTTTAAAAATTAGACACTATGTGGTCCCTAATTAATCATCCTTCATTTTTTAATGTTCTCAGAAGCATAGGTGAGTAAATGGATATATACAATAAATGACACATTTCCATTTTTAATGATGACTGCTATTAAGTGTGATGCAAATTGATCATTGACACAACAATATTCAGAAACAGTATTTCATTAGAGTTTACCTGCTGGTGACTTTGTTTCCATTTCTGCTGTGCTTTCCTAGTAATTCTTACCCATCATAGAATAGGTAAATCACTCACTGATTTCCCCCTTTCAAGGGGAATTCGTGAGCATGGCTTCCTGTTATAAATATGTAAGTATAAAATGCTTTATTGTTGATTCTTAGAGCTGACCACATAATTTCACTCCATCTGTCAGTGCCAAACAAGATGCATAGCGCTGATAGCCTTTAGGTATCAGAATTAAAGAATTTTTGGTTAGGTGTACCTTATTTGCTGAGTTATACCTTACTGTTTCTGAAAAGCCGTGTATCAAAGGTCATACAGCATAAGAATGAAGAAGGCAGAAGTGCAATCATTTTAGACGCTTCTCCGGAGGACTGAACAGCTGAGGACACCAGCTATAACATGCTAATTCTAATAGTTCTGCATGAGAAAGAGCTACTTTAAGATCCGTTGCAACCAGGCCTCCATGCGGAATATAGCTGTGAATACAAGGATCCAAATGCAGGATATACAAACCCTGCTGCGTGGAATGCTTTGTCACTTGAACCTCTGTATGCTATAGATCCAGTTTGGGGGCTGGAGGGGGGGAATATGTTATCTATTTATATTCTAAATAGATACCGAGCCACTGAGAAGCGGAGCATAATGACTTCTTTTGTAATCAGGCAAACGATTTTGTGGCAAAACCTGTCCTGCTCGCAGCCCGCTCTGAGCCACCCCTCTCGCTGCCGATAGTGGCAAGGAGGCAGAGCGGGGCATGGCTGTGCCCTGGCCCCCGCGCTCCCGGCCCTCCCTCCATGTAAACACCACGGGGTCGGCATGCCACAGGAATTTGGGGTCGGGAGCCAGGCTCCGAGGGGAGCGGGAAGGAGCAGCTGCTTTGTGTGACGGGCTGTCATCCAGAGCTTACTTAGCTCATTTGAAGCCAGGGAACCTTCTAAGGCTACGGAGAGGCTCCCCAGGAAGCTCACAAGGCTCAGGAGCGAGGCTTGAGGGGAGCTGCCAGGCAGCTCCTCCTCAGCGCTGAGAGCAGCCGTGGATGCCACATGCTCGCAAGCAATACGATGCCGACGCATCTCACCCTTGCCGTCGTGCGGGGAAAAGCAGACTCAAAACACATATGGCCTCTGTTCCTCTTTTGGAAGGCAGCAGTTCTCATGCAGAGGCACCATGTGCTGCTAAACTCATGGTAATTTAGTGTTTTTAAATTAATCTTAAAACCATTGTAAGTGCATGGTGGGTGAAGTCCTGCTCCTTGAGTTACCACTTAGTTCGACACAAGAATCCGACCTAGGCTTTCATTTACACACTCATGGCCAAGTTAGCGATCAGGATTGTGTTAGTTTCTAGTGACCACGTTTTGCTCAGAGCACGTTAATATACCCACAGTTCCCAGCTGTGCTCTATGGACATCTCTATGCTGATATTCACCAATAGACAAGAATTGAAAATAACTTTCTAGCTGGGTGCTTATGAGGACAAGTCAGAAAGCCGGTCCATAAATCAAGTTAATACTTTCACCTTCTTCGCAGATTTATCTCATTTTAAGATATCCTGTGCTGCACAGAGACTTCCTTAAATTGATCAGTGAGAACATCACATTCCTTTGGGACAGGAGCGAGTGTCTCGTTGTTCCTTCACTACCGGTCTGTGTCATTTTGTGAAAATGCAGTCTTAATTCTGAGTTTCCTGGAGCTCTGTCACATAATGTTTGTCACACATTCAAACTAAAGCTATGCACCTGCAAATTCTACTTAAAAGCAAGAGTTTTCTTTGCTGAGGAAAAATGCAAGGAAGCCTATGTGACACACACATTTGTTTCTCACTGGGAGAAACAAATTTGGCTAGATTGCACCGAACTGTCATCCTTTTGTTACCAAATATACTTTGTGCCTGAAAACAGACCTAATTGTCAGGACTCTCTAAGCACAGCAAATAACTCTTTAAATAGCCACTGATCTTCGTATCATTAGTTCCCTGTTCTGAAAACTGAAATGCCCTTTAATTATCCAGCTGTAGGAGCATATAAGATGGTACTAAATTTTACTTAAGTACAGACTATTGCCAAAAAGGAAGCCAAAATACATAATTATGTTGGCATTAGCATTCTATAGCTATGTGATATTAAACTGCACAATGGCTGGAACATTCTGTGAAGGGCAATGCTGTCTGGGTAATGTAGCAGAAACACTTATCTAATAGCATGCCCTCCTGTGCCCTCTGTCAGGACGCCAGCACATTAGTCCTATTATCAGCCTGCAAATACTGGAGGCTTCCACATCGTGGCTGCTGCCAAAAGAAACAGTCTTCCCTGTTACAGGAGCAAATGTCTGTGCACATAAATGAAACTGAAGAGTAATTAGATTACAGGGTTTCCAACTGACCCCCGTGCAACAAAATATTCCGGCTTGCTAATTTACACTAATAAAGATCCCACTATTTTTACAGCATGTTTGGTTTAGTTCACAGGTCAGGCGTTTTCCATAATACATTCTAAACAGACTATTTCAGCCAAGAAATGTTGAGGTGACCTTTCGTAAAATTATCTTTAAAATCACTGTTTGTCTTTTCTTTTCCCCTACATTATGTATTTTTTTCACATGGGATTATTATTTCACAGGTTCGGGGTTTGTTTATTTGTTTGTTTCTGTTTTACTTGACAATTTGAACTGAATTGGTAAAAAAATGAAAAACAATACAAATACCTGTCCAACCAACCAAAAAAAAAAACCTGTCAGAAAGCTATTTAATGTATTTAGCTCCTTCATTAGAAGCATATTGCAATAGTCTGTCATCGCGTGACAGGCACAATTGAAACAGTTTCATTTAGTACAAGAGAAAGAGAACCAGACTTTTATATGGAATCTAAACCACACAAACAAACAACTCCCCCCAATATTAAAAGAAATGTCTTGCTTTAATTATTTTTAATAAAACAAATGCCAGAATGCACTTTTCAGGAATAAATCTATCCATTTATTGATGAGCATTCTCATCAACATTGCAGAGTAAAAACCATCTGTTCATTGAAGCCCATGTAGCTGAATTCATATTAGCTTGTATAAACAATCTATGTACTATTAAGCCCATCAAGTTAAAAATAAATCAGGCAATGATCAAAGGAGATAAGAGCTAAGGGAGGCAAGTTTTGTATATGGCTTAGATTTTGCGTTTATAAAATTCCAAAGTATTTTCCTGAAACCTGAAATAATATTGATTCCTTCTTCTTTTGACTCAATTTAAATAACTCTTCATAATTTGAAGAATTTGTAGGTGAGGAAAACCAAAAGAAAATCCTGCTATTTTACTCCTTTGGATGAAGCACTGCCATTTGTGTAAGATGTTTCTGTCCTACAAACCATTCCTGGAACTGCTATCTGGAACTGCTCATGGGAAAAATGGATTCTGCTGTGAATAAAAGCTGTCAGGTATCAATCTGTAGATTCCTGTCACTTGCCAGAGATCCTAAGGAGCACTCCGTGTGGGGCAAGAAAGCTTCTTGGGATATTTGATGGGTTTATTATAAAGGAACCAGGGATTCAATGACTAATTTATTTACAGTGGTGAATTCTGTTTCTGCAATTTTATGAAAAAAATGCATTCAAAAATAGTGTAATATGACGTTGCAACTTTTTACACACAGTTATGTTGTGACATTAAAACAGTTCTTTTGTATGGTTCTGAGTGTGTCATTATTGACAATACAGGTTACCACTGTTGCCTTGCGTACACGCGGCTTCAAACCTGCTCTTAAAGTAACTGAGAAATGTATTTCTGACTTTTTGCCCTAATCTGCTTCTATAGTGTCAACAAGCTGTGGGTATTGGAGAACACAATTCCTTCTTTCAGTCACAGGGAAGATTAGTAAGATGTCAGAAAGAAGTTAGCGGTAGCTATCAGACCTTGCTATAATCCAGTGGTCTGGAAAAGAAAAGAAAAATGTCGTGAATTACAGGTTAAGAGCAAACTCTTCCTTACCTGAGCAGCAGTGACTCTGGGGAAAGATAGAAAAAAAACCAACAAAAAAACCCCAACACATTTATTTGCGTTTAGAATATGTATCATTAGCTTTCTTTCCTCTTCATAGAAGTAGTGCATCAGCACTAGATCAGCATCCCCAGTCAATCGGTGTTTCAGAAAGGTGTGCAAGCACCTCACTTTCTAACAAATAGTTCTGTGTACACCACAAGGGGTGATGCCTAATTTCCAGTGATTCCTGCTCATAGTCAACTAATGTTTTAGTTTCCTATACAAAGGCTGCACTGTCAGCGCAGTGCTACATCCCCTTCTCTAGGTTTAATTACCTCTAGCTGTTTCTATACCACTTCCTGCACTTGAATCTCAGGACCTCTTGCCTCCCTTGCAATACATACAGCATCTTCTGATATTTCCTACGCACACCACAATATCTGCACACTTGTTTCTCGTACTGCCCAGTACAATAGCTCTGGCTTGCTGGCTCTGGAAAAAGACTGCTCAGCAGAAAACTGTAGAGTTTGCTAACTTTAGCTTTGGTAGGATAGCAAGCTAAAAAGGCACTTTATTTAATTTCCCTTGGCAGAATAATGTGGCGGGGAGAAAGATGAGGTCTTCTCAGATACCAGATACAACAAAAAAATTGGTGGAGATGTCACTGACAGGGGAAGTGAGAGATTTGAGTTTAATTCCTTGTTCTGCTCCAGACATTCAGAACATCCTTGGACAAGTCATTTAACATCAGTTTCCTGTATGAAACATGAGCATAAGAACAAGTTTTTGCCTGCCATGCTGGCAGTATGGCATGGCATAACACAGTGATGACTATAGTGAAGGGGGACACATCAGTGGAAATACATACAGGGAACGTAAGATTAGCAGATTTTTATTATGGAAGAGAGAAAAGAAGAGTGATGATTTTATCTTCTCGAGAGGAAGTGGGTTAATACTTAGGAAAATCTATTTGCAAACAAGTATGTGCAATCCTGTTATGCATAGACTAATGTTTTTTCTTTGCCTACGAATATTCATGTAATCACTTTTAATTCACATGGAGAAGTGCTTTCATTAGAACAGAGATGGAAATTCATGCGTGAAGGCAGTATTTCTAAGCAAACAACGGAAAGCCGCACTCAGGCCATTCTCACCTGGACACTGTGTACCGCTTGGTTGCGTAAGTTAAGTTTGTGGATATTCTGAGATAAGAAAAAGAGCAAGTGTGAACGCCAGTGGCTTTCAAAGAACCTCGGATACATCACCCAGCACAGACAGGAGTGGCAAAGAGAGGCGGTGTAACATCAGGACGATGCTGACATAGTAGCAAGCTCCCTGTCCCAGTGACACATTTAGTGTGTTTCAGCCTCAAAAGGCAGCGCGATCTGCCCATAGTGTGGGACAAAACCTAGGGAGAAGGATCAGCCTCCGACTACAGCCGAAGGGGACATTGTGTGCCGAGGTCTTAACTGATCTTTACACTTCTGTGTCTCTCTGCCTGCAGGGTGAAATTGCGGCTAGCCCTGCATTATTAAAAGGCACAAGGTTCTGAATTCATCTTGTGTAATTATGGGATTATCGAGGATGCCTAAATTAGGAATGTAGCCACTTCACACTCCCTCTGTGGGCCTCTATGAGATATAGGCACTGTCGGTAGGCAATCTGTATACATAGCTTTCTTTGCTGTTTATTGTGTGGTGATTTTTATGGACAGTCTCTTTTCATCTCACCCTTGCACAGTCCACACTGAGGATGTCAGCTTTCATACTGTCTCTTTTTGGCTGGTTTGAAACCTATTTCTATTCTTTCTTCCACACTCCCCAAACCATAGTGTTTTCTCTATGCTAACCAACCCCCCTAGTTTTTATTCTTGCAAAACCTACCTATCAGTATGTAAAATCCTGAAACAGCCTTGTGTTCGGCATATTCCTTTTAATTTACCTACAGAAATAACCCATCCTGTTGTGTCCCGTATCTTACTGGTGTTTCCTCTGGTCTATTGTTTTTCAAGGCCCACAGTTACATTCCCATCGGAGACTCATTCATAAGCTCGTTGAGGCAGGAATTACAGCATTTATGCATGTCACATCTTTGTTAAAATAGCTAATGATGTGACCAATCACACAGCGAGACATGGGGATGCTGCAGCTGAAGAATGACCTGAGGAAAAACACTCTGAGACCCACATTTGCACAATAACATCCAGCACAAATAAGTCCAGGGTTCTTATTTGTTAAGCAATTACTACAAATCCATAAAAATAATGATCTGTGCTCACCTATAAACAGTAAAGCAGGCATACCTGATGACTGTTCAGAATGAATAGTCTGGCCAGCTGCAATCTGAAGTGTCTAGACTGGAAATCAAAGGTGGTATTGCGACTGTGTATAATGTCTTGAGATTTGTATTTAGAAGCTGAAATTATGCAAATTTGAATAAGAACTAATATGTGGGAAAGTAACAGTGTGGATAATCAATCATGAGCACAACTTGCCTGTGGATACAGTTGCTTCTCCATCACTGCTTGTTCTCAAATGGGCCACAGACATCTTTTTTGAGCAATATATCCTATAGTTCAATAGAAGTTATGATAAAGATAATTATGGATGATCCAATCTGTTTTATGTGGATGGTCAGACTGGATTACCATAATGGATTTTTGCCATTTGAAAATCCATTTCTGGACATTTTTTTTCCATTTTGTGCAAAAGACAGTTGTTTCTTGTCAAATAGGTGAGCCTACCAGAAATTAGAAGATGTGAAGGGGAGACTAAAAAATCTCACGTTCTCACTACTGAGCTACACTCCGTTATAAAGATATATCCTCTGCGTACTTCATGAATAAAAAAGTATTTTCAACAAATGGTTCTAATGGTCAGATACTTAAAAGACACTAAATAAAGAGTTTGCAAGGTTTTTTTTGGTGGCTTCTCAATTTCTACTGCCTGCTGGTCTATGACCGAAGGTAATTCTCATTACTTTGTTGCACTGTGCTGACTGAGTCTTCCAAATGCACAGTACTGCTTTCCTAGTCTTTATCCAGGTTAACTATTTTTGAGGTCATAACGTGATAATGCTTTGATTTATATTGAAAATAGGGATTCATACTACTGCATACAAAAAGGAGAGGGAAAAGAATTAAAAAACCCTATGTCTAAAATAGCCATCATTAGGTTCCATTGTCTAACATTATTTTTATTAAATTCATAGTATTTGAACTAGCAGATCGCTATGCTTGGCAAAAAGCAATAACAGAAGTAACTAATTTTTATTCAAGGACTTGAAATATACCAGCAAAACAGTGAAAAGTGAAAAACGACAACAAGAGAGAGAGACGTTTCAGTGCCTCCAACCCTAGAACAGGAAGGTTTTTCCTGTAAACTGTCAGCATTTTTTTTTCAGATAACTGACATTATAATGTGTACCAACCACTGCTTCGAACACATTTTAATCATCCTTAAATTCCTCCAGTTCCCTCTGTAAGTATGGTGTATGGAAAACAGTTTCCAATATACATAGATTGTCAGATACGCTATTCAAGCCTACAGTTTTTTCTTTTTTACTGGAAAGACTGCACTGACTTCTTATCTGGAGCTGGTATTAGAACTTTCAAGTACTTCCTAGTCTAAAATAATTCACAGAGAAAAAAATTAGACTTTCTAAATCTTGAATGTTTCTAAATTATGCCAATAAAAATGATGCAACGTGTTCTGGGCTAATCAACGCTAGTCAACAGTGCTCAAACTGGCAGCGAAAAATGCAGCAACCTGAGTTTTTATTAATATCATTAGAGATAGTTAAAGTTGACAGAACAACCTGGCATTCAATTTAAGAGCAGTTACTCCTATATTCTGTTAAAATAATTCTGTTCTCGCTGCTATCTAACCTAAAATTACAAACTCTGGACAAATAAATAGCATTTGGCATATCTATCTTTTATATTCATTGCAGGGTTTATCTTCCCAGGAAAATTATAGCAGAAACCTGTGACTTTACTAGCCAAAAACCTGGAACAACTTTGCCAAAAAACATTTTTTTTTTTAATTTCATATGGAAAAGCTGACTTATATGACTTGTATGAGACTTATAACTGTAATCAAATCAATCTTCATTTTAATACACACACATTTTAAAAAGTTTTGTTTTCCTTTATTCATTCATCCATTCAAAACCCATCAGAAGCAAGGAAACTTGCTGTACACAAGCAAGGAGAATACTTCTTTCTCTGCTTAAAGCAGGGAAATATTGCAGAATTACTAAAATATCGCAGCAAGAATATTTCTTGCATAGCAACTAGACCTTTCTATCAAGACATTTTTCATTGGAGTTTGTTTCCCTTTTGCCTTGCAAGACATTTCAGGCCTTTTGACACAGTAGCCCCTTTTCTTCTGAAAAAAATACAGAAAAATGTGCATCTTCCTTAACATTTTTAAAAATAGGACTGATTTTAAGATGAAAACTAAAACTTACAACTAGAATGATGTGAGACAATTTTAAAGAAGTGGATTACTCTTGTCACTGGAGTTTTCCAAAGCTGCAAGCTGTAGGTCTGGTGACAAATGGCTGCAGAACCATGACCTGATGTCGCGTATTTCCTTCCCTTATTCAGGTAAATGGTTCTTATTAGTCACGTTGAAAATAGTGGACTAAACCCTGAAGCTTTTACTCTGCGCTTAATCAGTTGTCAGTCAGGCAAGCCTCCTGGGAAGTCGATGGGCGTTTGCCTGGGACATGACAGAGTAGGAATTTATTAAAGCCCTTAAAATTGAAATGTATTCATAAGATTTGCAGGATCAGGCCTCTAATTTAGCATGAACTAAAAATGTGGATGGAAAGTTGGTCATTCAAAAAGCTGTAGAAAGTCTGAGCCGGGGGAGGCAGAATTCCAGGCAGTGCCTGCCATGTCTCTATATGTTGTGGGAGTAGGGTAACGAGAAGTGACTGATGTAGCTTGACAGAACACTTTAAAATGACACGTTGAGCTAGATTCAGTGAAAGGGTAATGGACAGATGGTTTTCATTTTCAGAAATTTAATGGCTATTCGACATTCTTTGTCATTAGTGATCCTGTTTCAAACTTTATTGAATAGTGATAATTTTTGTTTCCTGTTTTAACAGAACAATAGCTCTGCTATCGCTACAGCCAGCAAAGCACGACTATTGAAAACCTCTACTTCTCCGCAGAATGACTGAAAGAATGACTACTTGCATACAAAATAATTATTCATACTTATTTTCAACAAAGAAGTTGTGTGAGGGGAGAATTGGTCTTTTTTTACTTCCTAGGTATAAAAATAGGGAAAATGCATCTTGAAACTCATGTCTGATGATATGTTTACTCACTAGTCTACAATAGTTGAATTTGAATAGTTCTTTCAATTGTTACTTTGAAGTTATTTTTAAAAGTGAGAAGTAAACAAACATATTCTCTTTGCTCCTGAGGCCTTCTATTAAAATATATAACATACGAAAAGAAACTTTTCAGACAGACGTCTGGAAATCAGATAAAATGTTACAAAATGTTTCCTGTTTCTTCCAAAATGACACTCCCCTCCACAAATCTAGTCATTCCTTTTAAACAAAGATTCACATCCATATTTATCCAATTTTTTGTCTCAAATTTCAATTTTACAACAAAATTCAGGCTACTAGGTAGCAGAAAGATAAATATCTTATACATTTGTGTTATTTATTTCAGCTGCTAAATAATTATGTACTCGCATACTCCCAAAGTGCTCCTAATTTACGTTTTTGGTCTTTATATTTCATCTGCAGATTTCTGCCACCCTTAGAAAGTGCCAGAATATCAACTCCATTGCACACAGAGGAATGAGATTCAGAAGAAGATAACTAATGCAGTGTCCTTCTTTCATGAAGACATGAAAACCCACTGCTTCTTTCATGAATCAGATTCAGAATGGGCATATGTACATGGCTTGAAGTATGAAATTAAAGTTTGAGTGAGTAACCTGAAGTCCGTGAGGAGACATTTTATTTGTACATTTTTTAATAACCGAGTAAAAATCTGGATATGATTTTTTTAAATATCATTTGCTGATTTATGCTTTATTCATTATTCTGTAGGAAAGCTCATGATTGCAGAAATGCTAATATTGACTTATCTTTTCTTTTTTTCCTTGCAAACCCAGTGTTGCTTTATTTGCTACAGAAAGATAAGATCGCTCCAAACATGTAAGTTGATATTATGAGATCTACATGCTCTTACAAACAGAGACAAGAATAAAGTTCAGATTCGTGGCCTATTGACTCTGGCAGTGTCCTTTTAAAGCATTATTGTTTACTGATGGGTTCACGTTATCAGGCACATTCCATTTTCATTACTTATAAATGGTACAAGGCTTATTTCATTATTTATTTATTAAGATCCCATGTTGTTTTTCGAGTTAGTGAGTATCCAGGTAACTTCTGGAGTGTCATGCAAAAGGACAGATTATCAGCTCCACTTAGCTCCCCTATTTTCACCGAAATGCATCAAAGCCCCTCTCGGGTATATGGTTGCTGGCTGGCTGCTGGCAGGAAACCCTTGACACTGTAAAACTTGCTTTTGCCCCTCTGTATTGAACACCCCCTCCCAGTTAGCTGTGTTGGTGAGGGGAGGGGGAATGCCTTCCCGGCAGTAGCGCAGATCCAGCCCATGTGGGCATTTTTGGGTGGCCCTGAGGCTGCTTCAGCCTGCACAGAGGAGAGAGCTGGGGGGTGAGCAGCTGCAGGGGAAACCTCTGTCCTTTCCCACCCCCAGCACAACCACGGCTCCCAGGTCTCGAACAGACTGCACCTCACTGCGCTGTGGAGCGTGACAACCCGGCAGTGTGTTTTTTGGGAAGAAACCACTTCCTCCCGACCCAGACACCGTGTTCGCATCCAGGCTGCTTGCCATTAGCCCCCTAGGATGGCTTTTAGGCAGGGGGCGATCCAAACCGGCGTGGCAGCCTGAGCACGTCGCGCTGGCAGCTGTGGGAACCAGGTGCAGGACTGGCCCCAGCTCAGCAGAGGCTTAGCATATTGCCGAAAGGATATCCACACTCCCGAGGGGGTGAGGGGCGGGTGGCAAGTGCCAGCTGTCCCCTTACCCCGCACTGCTGCAATCATGGCCTGACATTGGCCTCACCTTTAGGAAGAGGCGAGCAATTTTCCGTTCCTGCTACCAGGTGTCACGGCAGCAAAACTACACACGCGGCGGGAAGTCAAAATATGCACTAGAAATACACATGTTAAAAACGAAAAAAGTCTCCAGGTTTAATTTGAGGCGTGAATCTGACAAAAAGGGTTTCCTGCTGCCTAGGCAAGTGCTATGAAGATTAAAATTTCCTCTAAGAGTAGATACCCCTCCAGGTTAAAAACAGTCACACAATAAAGCTCGTCAGCATTTACTAACCTAATCACCTGCATGACAGAAATCAGTCAGATCTTGCTTGCCGGTGTACCTGGTTGGAACCAAAATATTAGTGTAGAACAATGATTTTTTTTAAAGCAAGGAAGAAAACATTAAAAGAGAGAGTCATTGCTGATGTTAGAGATTTTTAAGAACTTCTTTTTAATTTCCAGTAATTCTTATTTTCTTTAATGATTTGTCATGGCTGACAAGTCACCATTTTACTTATAAAATTTAATTTAAAAATAGATTGCATCTGTAAGCAAATAACAATTGTGAGTCATTATTAGTATGTAGATTAACTCTTTCACTTTTGCAGTGAAAGGCGTATTTTTTTTTTTCCACAGTGCTTTTATAAAGGCATCGCAATTCTCAGTCCTGACTTAAAGGGATCATCCTGTACACCTCTTCAGTACTGTCTCCAGTGAGGCTGGTAGGAAGGATGCCAAAGGAACTGCTATTGTTTCCAGGTAGCATGACAACCTCTTCAATAGGAAAAATCAGCTCGGGCCAAGAACTCGTTTCATGTATATGGCAGAATTACTGACCCAAGCTGGATTTGAACCAGCAGCCATATGATTTAAATAGGGGATGAAAACTGATCTCAAAATAACCTCCGCAATCTAAGCCAAGGAAGTGACAAAAGGGTGAATGCTTAGCACTGCAGAAAAATAAATATCCTGTTTTAGAAAACAGACCTTGTCACAAGAACCGAACGCTCGTATATCACCTGGTATCTTAAGTTGAAGAATATGCCTCTGCTGGTAAACATAAGGAAAACAATAAGAGAAAACCTTTAATGAACCTTTGCTATAATAGTATGACCAAAACTACTGGAGTGAGAGGCATATCCCTTTTGTTGTTAGACTGATGAATACTGATTATGACAATGTCAAGGATATCAACTTACATATTATGTTACAGAGAAAGACTAGCTGAAAAGGAGTACGAGACTAATAGAAATGAGGCCCTTAGCAAAGTCCTCTTTCTAGTTTACATGTATATATATATATATATACACATACACACACACACACACACATATATTTGTATATGTAGAAGATCGATCTATCTGTCTACATAAATGTATACTTGGGAGATGTGCCTCACTGTGTGTATATATTTACAATATCATGTACGGTGTATCACATATCACATATATAATGTGTCGTATCTCCCAAGTTTAGCAAGTATTCATTGTGATCTTTAGCGAAACAATAACTTCCTGAATTCCTGCATTGTATTCTTCATGGAAAGTTAGGGTCTCCAGCAAAATTTACTTACGAGATGGATAAAAGTCAGACTGTGGAAATGGCCCCACGTTCCAGCTAGGAAAATAGATGGAGTGGGTGAAAATCATGTCAGCTTGTTGCCTGCCTGTTTCCTTGCACGGTCTGGAGTGTGCTGCTGGACAAGCTACACTGGCACCAGGTGTTCAAATAGTCTGTTGCTGAAAATTCAGAGCAGAAGAGATTTTTCTCACAGAAAGGGTTCAAAAAGGCCTTTGAGAAGAGGAGTCGGTTCTTTTCAGAACACCTGCCTGTGTGACAAGCATTTTACCTGTACAAGAGGATATGTTCTGCTCCTGGAATCCAATACAAAAATTACAAAGAAAATAATAACTTCAGCCCAAAGCACCATCCACTAATCTACTTGTTTATATCACAGGTAATATGTAAGTGCTTTTCAGAGCTAATCCTGTCAGCCATAGCATAAATGTGAAGGCCAATAAGATTACTTGGAGATGAAGCATTTTAATAGTATCACACAGTCAAGGAGTAAACAGATTATGAAAGGCAGCAACTGGCATTGATTTTATTTTGCAGCTTGGCCCAAATGTCCTAAACTTGATGAGTCTTGTAATCAATCTTGTTTGAATTTTGCATAAGATTTTGTCTCATCCAGAGGGTAAGGAAACATGCAATTTCACAAATCAGAACATTAAAACACAAATGACGAGAGACAAGAAAACCACAGTGTAAAACCCAGTAGTGAAATCCTCTTTGCCGGCTCTCAAAGGTACGTGACAAGGTTCAAAGGGTGAATCTGGGAAACAGCTGTGCAGGAGATAACTGTGACAGTGCCCACCTGGAAGCACGGGCTCTCCAGAGAGAAGTCAGATTCTGTAGGTGTGTTGCTAGACAGTCTCCAGGCTTCTCCATCTGCGGGTTTGTTTTTCTCCGCTATCGCTCTGGACCATTCCCAGTGAGGACTGCGTTGTTCTGTCACAGTTTTAATATGAAGATGTGCCTCTAGAACAGAGATTCAAGCTTTAATTCTTCTGAAAGGAATCTCAGTCGTGCAATAAAACCGCTTTGCAAATCAAACTGATACAAAGAGACAATCAAGGATATAGTCAGTCAAAACTGCACTGTTGCTTCAAATCGAAACACTGCTGTAGAGGAGGGAATTTGGCCTAAGTTGCCAATTCAGTGAAATTAATGCCCTGATTGTGATCTATGAGGTCTTACTGAAAAACATCGTACTGTAAGAGTTGTTTTTCCTTGCTCTAATACTACTGTGAAAGTTCTCTACAACCTACGTAGAGACAGAGAAGTATTTATTTGCAAGCGTGACTTTTTTGGAGGGCATGGGGAAAGTCTAGATCAACAGACTGCATACCAGCTCTGATTTTCTGCCACAAAAACCTTGAGTATGGTGGAAGAAAGCACTGTGTTTCATGAAGTTGGCTAGCAAGACTAAATTAACAAGAAACTCATATATGTTCTTTTCATAGAACAGGAGCATTTGACACATCTTTTGCCACAACTTTTTTCTCCCCAAAGTGTTGAATCACGTTCAACATTTTGTCATAAAACACATAAAGCCTGTATCTGAGAGAAACCCACGCCTTTCTTCCTGTGTAGGTACAGCCCCACATTTCCACTGGTGTTTGTAAATCCAGTAGATTTTAATACATTTTGAGTCTATTCAATTTGAAATTCAACCCTTCCACCCTGTCCCTGCAGCTAGATAATTTGTTTCTGTGATAATCAGCTTTTACCTAGAATTTATGCCAAATCTGCCACTGCACTCATTTTGTGCGGTTATACTTCCATGTCATACTTCCAGGCTAAATGAGAGGGCAATTACATTCCCCTTAGGTTAAGAATAGCTGAAACAAAAGAAGCTACTGCATAAGAGTGGGCAGGGACTAGCTAATACAATTCAACAAATACCTTTTGGTGCTGTGAAGTAAGAGGGATTGGTTGGATGTGAATGTGAAAGATAAACAGCAGAAACATGTTGAGTGCAGACAGAGAAATAACAGCATGCTAAGAGGAAAGCAAGAAGGAGGACTGGATGCTGGTGAGACAGTCAGCACAAACAGTGCACAAACAGTACAAAAGCAGTTCAACACACTCCTGAAAAAAATAAGTCTTTTGGTAGAAGTGGAGAAAGTCTTGCAACAGATGACAAAGCAACTGCATCCTACTGACTTTGCTACAGAGTTCAGGGGGATTGGGCCATATGAACTTTTTCTGCCTATACAAAGGATTGCATAAAACAAGTATCTGACTCCACTATCAGTTTCTCCTAACACAGAGAGCCCTGAAACACTGGCTGACTGCTGGGGACAGACATACATTTCTGTACACCACTGTTCTCAGATTGCCCTGTGAGTCACTGCCATTCACACAGGTTCAGCTCTGTCCCTTGAGCCACTCTCTCCTGCGAGGTGGTGGCTCAGATTTGGCATCATCCAGATTCATAAGGCATTTCAAAACATAACTTCCACTGAAGCCTTAATTTCATAAATGCCTTTGGGATTTTCAGCTTCCTCAAGTTCTTGAATCAGAACATCTGTATTTTTTGCAATGCACTACTTACCCTGAAAACATTCCCAGAATTGGTGTATAAGTTATCATGCACAATTCCTACAAATTATTCTCAAACTTTATTTTTCCAATAGATGTGTAAGAGCAAATGAATGATATGTTAGATTTGTGGGGAAGAAGGGTGGAGGAACAAGGTAAAGCTGCTAGGGAAGGAGTGGAAATCCAGGGCTGCATGAACAAATATTTTTTTCTGTGGATTTGAAGTAGACACGTACCATCTGAGAGTCTGATTTTCTGAAAATGGAAGGAGTAAAGGAAAAGAGTCTTCTGTATCTTTAGATTTTTGGAGAAGTGTTTCTCTTTTAAAGCTTCAGCAGACAATTCATGGCAGGTGTGTAGTATGATTCTGTCCTAAAGATCACCTCATTCTTTGTGAGAATCCTCAGGCAGGGAATACATGGCATGTTATACAATAATATATGAAAAAAGGTACTTTGACTAATGATTATTTCATAAAAATTTGCTTTCAGCTGACCTTCCACTGATTGTTAATTTAGTGTATGATTTAGCCTGGAGACTTTCTAGTTCTCTGGTTGTTTTTGCCTTCCCTACATAGTCACCTCTTGCACAAATTTTCTGCCAAGTGTGTCAGTTTTTCGATTCATCCCCGTGATCCTGTGACCTGACTCATTGACCAAGAACTGCATTTCATGCAAATTGCAGCTGAGCATTCAAGGGTAAGACAAGGTTTTCCCCTTCTACTCTATCAGCTGCGCTGTGGGCCAGTGGCCACACCTGAGTGACCCAGTACCTCTGTTATAAACATCAGTGGGGAAATTTGGGACAGATCCCTAGCCGCTGTAATGGTGATTGCCACCTTGAATTTGGTGTTTTACCATTTCTCTACAAGGGCTGTGAGTTTGTCCCCTGAGGGAGATTTTAGCTGTAATTTTAACTCCATAACTTTATGGAAGCTTTTCAGCATCACTGCTCAATTTTCAAAACTAGTTTTGAAAACTGAATAGGAAAAGGAAAATAGCCCAGAAAAATTAACATCAAAATTTACTTTTTGTTTCTCCCTTCTTCCAATTCTGAGGAATCATGTCATCACTCATCTTATGCTTATTTCAAGGAAGGCACCTTCCTTTTGAACCTTTTAAAGATTCTTCTGTCTGAAGTCCCTTTTACTTCCTCTCAGCAGCTTGTCTCCCCTACCATCTCTCTTCACCTTTTTGGAAAGGTTGTGGAAAAGCCTTTCCAGCTGACACAGACCCATATTAGCATCTGTGCACTCTAACAGTACAGGCCACCAGCTACTGTCCCTTCCCAAGAGCCTAGGCTGGTGTCCTGGCACCCAAAAAAGTGGGTGAGAGTTTTTATGCATGTGTTGACCTGCTTGACGATGTCAAATGAGCTCTCAGTGCTACCACAGAAAACTCTTCCCACTGTTCTCCATGGTAGAAAGCAGGGGTAAGGTGGAAAACCTCCACTGTAGCCTCCTGTTGCTGGCCAGAGGTTTGTTACTGGACTGGGCATTATCCAGTGGTATCCGCTGCCTGGTTTATTGCAATTTATTCTGCTAAGCCCCCGTCTGGGTCAGTCTACTCACCCCTCCTTCCCTCTGTGCTGAAGAACAATTCACCTCTTGTCATCTCTCAGCTCAAAACCTGCTTGCTTGTGCAGCCCACAGAGAGAGGTTTAAGGGTCATTCTAGTACATTCATAATGACTTAAAGGGAAAAGAATGAGCAAATGCAAGCTGTAATGTCTTCCAATCCACCATATTAATGGAATAACAGTTTAAGCCTCCAAAATTAAAAACAGATAGGTAGCCACAGTACTATTAACCACTGCTTTGTAACACTTCTCTTATAGTCTAAAAATGTCATCAGTGTTTCAATATTTATGTTATCTATGTTAATGTAAAACAACAGTAAAGCTATTAAAACAGAGAACCACCTCTTGAAAACCTCCATAATGGCTAGTCTATGCTCTGGACTATATAAATCATACCGTAAGAAAATATCCATGTGAATTATGTTTGCTGGGAACTGGTTCGGTCCTTCTGAAATTACCCACCTTACCAAGCAAGGCGGTAATTTGCAGTACATACTGTTCTAAACTGTGGATCTACCTGGGAAAATGCATACTTCACATTGCAGTTATAGGCCAAGAGGATCAAGTAGCTGAGTCTCTGTGTAAAGTGATCGGTTGTCAATGTGATAGGTAAAGGGCTATTCTGAAAAATGATGTAAATTGGCTCCTTTCTACCTATTAAACTTTAAGTACTGCACAGTTGCTGATGGAACTGCAAGTCTACAACAAGGTAACAAGCTGTCTGTATTATCATTTATAACACTAGTGATGCTCTACGAAAATGTAAGTGTATTGTTTTAATCCTCCCCTAGTCCTGTCAGGGATACTACTAATTATCCTGGCTTATGCTGTTGGAAGAAGGGCTCATACATTCTCATGTCAGATTGCTGAAACAGCGAGTTTTACGACATAGGAAATCATCCATTGTTTCCTTTCATTTCTAGAAGCGTATATGAGGCATTTCACTCTAGCTGCAACAAGAAAATAGGCAAGCTGTTTTAAATATGTTGGTATAATAACTATGCTGTGGTCTGGTACCTTATTTTCAGCTGAGTTGAGAAAACTTTCTCAAAAAGCCCTTCATGCTTCTTCAAGTATTTCTGTGTCTACCTCCATCTTCTTGCAATACAATACGCTGCATATTCTCTAGAGAAGAGCAAAATTACACAGAACACAGATCGTGGGTCTGCAATCTTTTCTTTGTTTTGGGTTATAATTATTTCTGAGTGTTTTCTTTTTTGACTGTTATATTTATCTTAGGATAATGATGCTGGGACAGACTTTAGTGTAAGCTCCAATAAAAAACCTGTTATGTAGTCAATTTGTGAGGTTGAATTTAAGCCACAAGCAATAATCTTTATGTATATTTTATAATAAAAATAACCCTTTTGAGAAAAAAGGAAACCTACATACAACGTTTGATATGTATTTTCCCTCTTCCCCCCTTTATTTTGCACATTCATGAAAATATAAGAAATAAAGAATACTGAGAATAAACAATATTAAGCACAGTGTAGGAAATATTTGCACTGAATTAAAAAGCACTGGAAATGATATCATTGTATTAGCATTTATATGACATCTGTATACTCAAAGTATTCACTTGAAAATAGTTAGCATATGCAGAGTAATACTGGAAGCCCTATGAGTTTAAGAAACTCATGGGACATATCAGGAAAACCCAAACCAGATGGCTGTGAGTCTAAAGAATGTCAGATCTCCTCATTTTTAAATGTACATGGAACAAGCTTTTCCAGCAAAACTTGTATTAATTTCTGAAGTTGAAAGTCAACTTAAAATGGACTCAAAATGCAAGTAAAAACATAAATGAAATTTAGGATCTCTTTAGCATCAAGTGGGTACTTACTGAAAAGAAAAAGTAAATGTGATTCCATTGCATTAGAATTTCAAGCAAGTAATGTATGGAGTTCATTTACATATTTAGCAATAATTTGCCCTGAATGACAAAATCAATTTTTACTGTTGAAGACACATGAATTTTATATTGTAAAAACATTAAATATCCTGGTCAACAAATTCTTTTGGGACTCTACAGGGTGGCAAGCTAGAATAAGCTTTTCTGTGTAGATCTATTTCTGAATAAATGCTCTTATTCTAAGCATATTAAGTGTAATATCTTCCTCCTACTCCCCCTAGTTCTTGGTCTTTGTGCAAGGACCAATTGGTGCAAATCAGGGAGACCAGCTGCAAGTCTATAAACTCATCTTACAGAGCAAATAAAAATTGAAAACAAATGTCTGCAAAAGAAATTCAAAGTTTTGATTTTGACATATTTCAATTGGGCTGATTTTTAAGATATTTTAATTTACAAAATCTAAAAAAAATATCAAAACTCTTCATGAATATATTTATTCTAGAGAAATATCATTTTAAAAAAAATTAGTTCAGTTGTGATCCCTGTTCCTTTACAAATTCTTCTCGCTGTTTCTGGATTTGCAAGGAGAGGCTGGGACTGTTCAGCCTGGAGAACAAAGGGGTCAGGAGGATCTTATCAAGGTGTATAAAATACCTAATGGAGCAAATGAAGATGAGTGAGCCAGACTCTTTTCAGTGATTCCCAGTGACAGGACAAGACGCAATGGACACAAATCAAAACTCATGAAATCCAGTATGAATGCAAGAAAAAAACTTTTTACTGTGAGGATAGTCAAACACAGGAACAAGTTGCCCAGAGAGGCTGTGGAGCCTCCATCTGTGAAGATATTTCAAACCTGACTGGACACAGTCCTGGGCAACTGGCTTTATCTGATGCTGCTTGAGCAGTGGGGCTGGACTAGACGATCTGGAGAGGTCTCTTCCAAGCTAGACATTTCTGTGGTTGCAGCACTCCAGCCATGGGAGCTATCCCATCATGTTTCTGTGATCCCAATGAGATTGTAGCTCTGCAATTGCATGTGGATCTTTAATTTATCCTCTAATTTTATAGCACTGCATGCTTCTGGATTATTGGTTTACTTTTGGACTGCCAGTTTGAACTCATTGTAGGGAATCAGGATTGCTTCTATCTAATAAATGTTTGGCGACTACTGTAAGATGGATTTTGAGTTTTGCATTTCCTTCTGTAATGCATCTCTAATAATTAAAATGAAAAAAAGAATTCCAAGAGATTTTTTACAGCTGTGTATGTGATTTAATTACATTAGTCATACAGAAGAGATTCATATTGTCATAGTAACTAAACCAAGATTCTTTTTTGCCTCTTATACTGCCATAGTATATTATATAAATATAATACTTCATCTTGTTCTTGGAGAGGCATGTCTGAACACTTCTCAGGATATTTTTTGTTGGGACATACGTTCTACAGTTTGCTGTTCAGATGTAGTTCCTCATCTCACAAATGCTGTTGCTTGAGCTTAGCTTTAAGCAAATGAATATGCCATAGGAGCACAAGACCCTACTCACCTGTGCAGAATTAAGTATGAGTGTAAAGATTCAGGTCACTAGAGCACTGAAACTCATACTTAACTTTAAGTTGGAATTCAGGCACATACTGGCATTAATCAAATGATGGACTGCTTCACCTAATTTAGGGCCTAAGTCTTTGCAGAACTGGGGCCTTAAGATTGGAGTTGCAAACAAATCAACACACCACCTTCTATGTCTTGGGGTTATTTCTTATCACCAGTTCTGTGGGGAAACACCTTTGCTACAGAACAATCCATTGATACTGCAGTGTACTGCAATGTACTTTTTACTCGAATAATTAATCTTTGTTCATCTTTAAACTTATAAGGAGTTTTTGCCAAGTGTTCCTTTATATTTACATGGTACGTTGTTCAGAAAAAAATATGTAAAACTGATTATAAACCTAGCAGACCATGTCTTGGATTTTGGTTGGGTAGAAAATCAGTCATTAACCCAGGAAAATCAGTAATTTTCCTGCACAGCTGCTCAAACATGCTGGGGCATTTACTATGGAAAAAAAAAGGGGGAAAAAGACATTATCAGCATTGTAAAGCATTGGTTAGAGCTTATTATACAAAATAATTACATTTAATCAATTATCACTGTTAACAGGTGATTTATTGGGGATTATTATTACCTAATTGTTATTAAAGATCTGACTACAGATGGCATATGCAATTCATTGCTTATTATTACTTTTACAAGCACAGATGGCACAGTACAACCAGTAAGACTAGCAGACAGTGATCTTTTTCCTAATATAATAACAAATGAATGTGCTGAGTGATTTTTTTTTTAGTTTTGCTAAAGTGCTGCAAAATAGCTGGTGGACTCAACTCTTCAGATCATTTTGTCTCGATAGCAAATCCTACAGATTGCATGTAGAAGCCTGTTCAAGAGATTCCCAAATTAACGTTACAGACTCAAAATATTTGCGTTATGATGCTCATTCCAACTTGCCTGAAACTACCCTTTGCATAAGCCTCAGTTTAACTTGAACTCTGTGAACTCTGCGAACTCTGCTGGCAAAACTTCTAAGGCATCAAAATATCAATAACAGTCATACAAAGAAAGAAAGAAGTTAGCTCAAGGACATTTTAAGGCTATTTATTTAAAAATAGAGTGATAGGTCTTTAAAAAATAGAAGAAATAAAAAAGATACTTATGTAAGAGCCAAAAAAAAATCCTTTTAAACTAGCAAGAAAGAATTATTTCAGCAAAAGATCAAAAGTTTGTTCAGAACAAAAAAACAGCATGCATGCGATACTTTCCTACCTTCCTTTCCATCTTTGGGTCCTAAGTGAGTGGGTGGGAGGATAAGTGTGTGATTTTACTGACTGTTTAGTTAGATTAAATGGATCCCTAAAAGCAAGACAAGTGTGCTGTGATAAGTACAACTTAATTCTTTTTGGCCAAGTCTATCCAGCAATTATATCTTGGAGTTACATTCCCTCTCCAGGTCTCTCTCTCTCTCTAGTAAGCAAGCCAATCATGTCATTCACGGTTGAGTGGAATTATCAAAATATCTAAAAAACGTTACACTCCTAAGACATAATTATAGTACTCCTGCATGAGAGCTTTTATAGTCAGCAGTTGTACAAAGCTGGAACATGTTTTAACTATTCATCTTAGGTCATATTACAAATGTATTCTTTGCTCTTCTTAAAAATATCCTAATCACATCTCAGAAGAGGCAAACAACAACGCTAAGTGTTATTATTAGAGAAATGTTATTGGAATACTTCAGTTTTGAAATAGAATGAAAAATATATCTCATGAAAAGGACAGCAAACATTACATCATGTTAAGTATAGATAATACAAAAACAGAAAAGAAAATGCAGAGCCATATACTAAAATTTAAAAAAAAAATCACCAGATAAATAGGTCAAACATGGGAATAGACAACTTTTTTTTTTCAGAAGAAATATATTGTAATAGCTACATCCCTAAGTATGTAGCAAATACAAGGAGTGAAAGTAACACTATTTATTTTTAAAATACTTGTATGCAGGTTCTGCCATTACACTAATTCTGCCATGCACTGATTATGTCTCTAATTTAAATCTGTAGAATGACACCTCTAACATTTAAGCTTGTTATTAAAACCCTCCAAAGATAACATTCTCTACTTTCAGGCCCTTCTAAGCATGATTCAACATGCCAAGGCATCAACAAAAGCAATTCTATCTGATCTTCTGAATAAAGTTTTTAATAATGAGGCCAACATCTATCCTTATATATGGTATACTTACAAGGTCAAAAATGACTTAATTACCTTGTCTTATTGAATTACTACTCAACAGCTGAGGTATGGTAACTGGCAAAGTGCACACCCTAGTAGAATCCATTTGGTAAATAAAATCCATTAGCTTAAACCACTATGAAACTGTGCATAAGAAAATCACCATCAAGGAGTTGTGGTTTAACTGGTGGTTTGATCTAATGTGTTTCACTTATCACAGCTCGGTAGAGAAGCAGTCACTTGTTTAGCCACAATAACATGATTGCTTCCATTCTACGGCCATTTCCTTACACATTTTCCATTAACTTCAACAAAGAGGGGCCTGGTTCTACCTGTCTTATGTTAAAAGGGTGCTATTCAGAGTAGGCATGGCAGAAAAGCACTCACATGTAATTTCTTTCCCCATGGCTTACTTTAATTGAGAGTAAAATAATCTTGCCTTTAAGGCTCTAAAAAATACCGGAAATAATACAGACTGTTAGGTGAGTTGAAAATGGCAGATATGTCAGGTTCAGAGGGTAATAATCAATGGTTTGATGATTGGTTGGTGGTCAGCAACTAGTAGAGTACCCCAGAGGTTGATACCGGGACCCTTATTGTTTAGCATATTCATCAATGACCTGGATGATTTTGGAGAGTAGCCTCAGCAAATTTAAATTAGAGGGTATGATTACTGTAACAAAGAGCAGACCCTGATAAACTGGGGGGCTGGACCAGCAAAAACCTTATGAAACTCAACAAGGAGAAGCATCAAGTTTTGCGTGGCAGATGCAACAGTCCTGTGAAGTGTTACAGTCTGGCAGCCAGGTGATTGAGAAGCAATCATGCTGAAAGGGAACCTGAACTGAGTGTGAACCAACAGTTCACTCTCGTCATAAGTAAGGCAAATTGTGTGCTGAGCTTGTGCATGGTTAAGGAACATTGATCTACTCTGTAGATCTTGTACTCTTGTACTCTGCTTGCTGCTGGTGAGGTTGTATCTGAAATATTTTGTCTAGTTTCGGGCCTCCCTATTGAGGCGAGGTGAAACTGAAGAGGGTCTAACTGAAGGCTAGTAAGTAGGACATGACGTAGGAGAGGATGAGGGAGCTTGGCTTCTTTAGCCTGGTTAAAATGAACTAAAGATGATCTAAAGGAACTGGTTATAAATAACTGAAAGGTAACTACAAAGATGAGAGATGAGCTACTCTGTAGTACCAGATGATACAACGAGGGGCAACAGCCACAAAGAATGACACTGGAGGTTCAGACTGGACATTAGGAAAGACTTTTTCGCCAAGAGGGTTTGTGCAATACCCGCTATTAGAGACTTTCATAACTTGGCTGAACAAAGCCATGGCTGACCTGACCCAGTGGAAATCCACTTTGACTGTGACTTTGGAGTAGAGCCTCCATAGGTCCCTTCCACCCAGCATTTCTGTGGTACTAGAATGCTATGTCTATATGATGTGTCCAGCATAGGAACTGTGTACAATTCAGGTAAATAGTTTGGAGATCAGTAATAGTAACGGTATCAGTAACACAACCATTTTCAATGCACAAAACTCACAGCAGCCAAATGTCCAACACCAGCTGGTGGAAGCACAATGAGAAGGGATTGGAATGGATCATATACTCCATGGTCATGGTTCAAATATAAGAATAACCCCCCAAAAATAGCCTTTTAAGCATTAAGTATCAAACTTTTCAAATTGGAAAAAATAAAAGAAAAATCCCCAAACTCTTCTGAAGTTTATTTCAAGTTTTTCTTTTTTAAATTCTACCCAGCACTAAGCTTCCTGTGATGACAAAAACAGGAGAGCAAACCCTTCATTAGATTGTCTGTGGTCTAAAGATATTCACTTTCTTCTCTTTTCAGTATGGATTTGTTAGTATAGGAAACAGTAATTCCTGGACTTTCCAATGCAAAGTTCATATAACTGTACACAAAATACTTAAAAATCTCTGTTGCTTTCAAATAGGATGTGACTATAGAAGGATGTTTAAATGTCTTCTTGTTTCTGGGCTGTAATTGTCTCAGTACAATATGCTCTTCCTCCCTAGTTCCTGTTTTTTTAGGTTTAAATACGTTGTGTAGTGTAGAAGAAATAATTCTGAGTTTGTATCATAGCATCAGAGAATGGTTTGGGTTGGAAGGGAGGTTTAAAGATAGTCTGGTTCAACCCAGGTTATCTAGTCCAACTCTCATGTCTCTCTTAATATGTTTTGTGAAGTGCTTTATTTTTAACTTTTTCTGGTCTTTGCCATTTAATCACTTCCCCACTTGGAGATTGCTCTGCCTGGTCTTCTCTGCACCTTGCTCAGAGAAGTGTTGTACTCATGGAAGCACCAAAACCTGGATATAATCACTGAGAATGATCACTGTTATTATACCAGCCTGTGGAAGCATTGATGGAGAAGGGAGAAAGTGGATCCTCACACTTTCCTTCAACATGCTCCCCCTGGTCTGTCATGTTACATTATTCTCCACTGCTGATGTGAGGAGGATCTATTGTACAGCTGCCATGGATCTCTGTGGCACGGATCACTTTCCTGTCTCTCTTTTTCTCTAACCAGTTCAATGTCAGCTGCAGTCATCCATCCCCTAGCCTCTCTATATCCTTCCACACAGGCTATTTGAAGCCTGTATGCAAATGTATGGTGTGACGTTTTCCTGAAACCATCAGCTATCTGGACAATAGAACGCAACCAATAAGTTTCTATAAAAGTTCAGATAGTGCTGCCCTTAGTCAAAACATCTGTCATAGAGAGTAACTGTGAGTTAAAATTAGAGCCAAAACTTCATTGCCTTGATCTGGCAGTGAATACTTCATTGGTCCTTCTGAGGAAAGTATTTTCATCTTTGGTGAGATCCTGCAAAATATCTTTTTATTGTTACAGATGTTGTGGCTCAAGGACAAAACTAACCTTCGAAAAAGTAATAAAGAAAATGTCGGCTTTTCAAAAAAAGGTTTGAAATTGTGAAGGATTTGAGACAAACCGGTGTTTATTGGAAAGCCAGCACTCCTTATAAAAGCTAAGATGTAAAGCTTTCAATATTCAGATGTGATTAGAAAGCAAGCCCATCTTTTTCTATGGTTCAAGTATTTCTGGAGCAAATGCTCTCTCCCTGTGCAACAGAAGCTTCCAGCACTTCAGAGAAAAGTGGCCAGAAACCTGCTGTAAGGTTTTGGGTCTCAAAACCTGGTATAGATTTATAATCATTAAAATAAAAATAAAAACCCCAAAACCAACAAACCATGTAAAGTAAAGCAAACACAAAAGATCCCTTTGAAATACTTTTTCAAGAGCAAAAGTAATGACCTAGATTCCTAGCACACGCACGTTTAACAAGAAACAAAAGAACGTGCATGTGTATAGCTCCACAGGCAAGCATGGCAAGCAGTTTTATGTGACTGTTTGCTTAGGGATTGTTTTCTTTTCAGCTGTGCTTTTTCTCCTTTTGTATTCATTTTCAAAAAAGTACGGGTTGTTACCATGCATCTTGGGCTTGAAGCTGCCAGAGTAAGTATTAGCAAAACTACTTGACACATGAGAGAGTATTTGTGTGCTCTTCTAATCTGAGAACAGAAACAACACCATATGACTTGTCTGACCAGTCACAACTAATCAACACAACAGAAAAACAAATATCAGACATTGCATAAATACAGAAAACTGTTCACAAGCAGTCTCAGCATTGCTGTTGCATAACAAACCCTTATGATCTGCTCATAGATTGATCATAAGCATGAGGAAGAAGGAGGCTTAGGCTGATGAGAAACAGTATTACTTTCTGTCTTCTTTGATTTTGAGCATGTACGCGTAAAGGAAAACTGCCTCCTTCTTGAAGTCTTCTCCATTAGCAAAATAACAATTCTAAAATAAGCTTCATACTAAGCTTTCCATTTCATTTTGCTTAAATCCAGTGTTCCTTGCATTGAAGATCACCTAGCCATAACTCTAGTCCTTATTTTCCTCAAGTTCTGTTTTTATCTGTATAACTGTTTATACACGGTATGTATGAGTGAGTATACCAGTCTTGGTGTGATGACCAAAAATATGGCAGAGCCGCAGCTTTGCTACAGACAACACAGGGAATTCCCTTTTGGAAAAAAGGGATTCTCCTAAGTACTCTAAACTCTGCCTGCTTCCTCGAGTCTTCCTCCTGGAGACAGTGAAAGGCGAGGATAGAAAACCAAAGATGAGAACATCTGAAAAAGAGGAACAAGGTAGCGAAATATAGCTTTTTTAATGCTTTGCAGATTTTCTTCTCTTTTCTTGGCTTTGCTTTGCTTTGCTGTATGGAGATTACAGTACTATACTGGTTGTTCCTAAAACAGTCTCACTTGTTGAATATTTACCTCATGCTTGGCATCAGTTGCTCCATTGGGGAAATCTATTAGAAAATGATATTCAGACACGTATTTTTCTACTAAAGGAAATCTAAACCTAACTCTTATGAACTGGATATTCACTTCAGAATAAAATGGTCCTTTTCTTGAGGTCTCCTCCCTTTTGTACCAGATGTATCACCTGTGGCTTGGGAACTGAGGACCACACATGAAATGAGGTAGATTACTCGTCTGTGTTAATCTAGAAGCTGAATTTACTGATGTCGGCAGACTTACATATTTGAAAGGAACAGGGGCAGATACTTGGAAGGTCTGGGGACAATCTCTGAGGGCTTTGCAGCATTAGAGCTCACTGTTCAGCAAAGGGAGGCACTTGTTATTTCCACCTTTCCTCAAGGTCTGTGTGAAGTATTTTTATAACGCTCCTGACTATCTTCCAAGACAGGGAGAAAATACCAAGACAAGAAGTCAAGTGGCTGTTGCTTTTTATACATACAAGAGAGGCATAATTGCTGATTCAGAGCTGTTTGCAGTCCAGGGAGCTGTCAGTAGCACATTATCATTAAACACATTTAATATGACTTGTCATTAACAGGATGCTGAATTTCCCCTTCAGAAGCACATCTCTCAGATTCTACTTCTTTATACTCTCAAATCCAGTTGGACAAGTTGCAATTTCCTATTTTTAAGGAGAAGACAATTGCACCTTTTCAGAAGCAAGTAACTCAGGCTTCTGAGTGTCTCCAACAGATGAAGGAAGCTGACAACCAACTCATGAGGACCGAAAAGTCAGTAGACAGGAACCAGTATGAAAGAGCTTGCCTGCCAGCACTTCTGTCCATCACCTCGTGTCTGTGAGTACATAAACCTAGACACCTAAGCATTTGGCATTTACTAGGCTAATACAAATGTCACCATCTTGACTAACTTTCC
>NW_008824651.1:1148787-1150207 GCF_000699105.1 Pygoscelis adeliae
ATTCAAAATCTAGATATCCCTATGCATGGGTTTCTTCATGTGCCTAGTTCAATAGACAATGTGCCTACCAACTCTAATACAACCGATAAAAACCAGGCACTTTAATTTGGAAGCAAGAGTGTTCACTGCCCACATTTTTAATAAAACTCTAATCAGAGCACTTATCAATACAAAACTTTGGACAGAGAAAACTTAATACCTGTGCTTCCTGTTTACAATAATCACCAAGCTATGGAGCATTGACCGTGTGCAGCCAAAACCATAAAGGTCATGAGGTGATCTGGTAGAAACCCGGAAGCCTTTGTAACCTTCAGTTAAGCATGAAGCTAAAGGCCTGCTATTATATTCACACTCGCATATTTGGATCTACTAATTGATGTAACTTAAAAAAAATCATAAATACAGACAAATTTATCTTGAAAATTGCTATGCTATCTGTTTTCTTCTTAAAATATCTTCCTGTGACTTACCTAAAATGTTTAAACTCTGTTTTAATTAAGTCAGTACAAAATATAATGGTTTTAGCTTAAATGAGCTCTGTAAAACAAAGTATTTTTTACTCACACATCTGATATTGAAGCGTTATATTCTAAAAAAAGGTATCAAAACCCCATTTAAAAGTAAGTAAAGCATTTAATTTTGAGATAACTATTTAAGCTTTCTTAAAGAAAGAGATTTGTTTCTAGTGTGAATCAGTATACAAACAATAATCCAGCTTTTTCTGAGTTTTGTATATTGATTTCTACAGGTGACACATATGTAGTGACGTTAATAGCCCATTTCAAAACGTATTCAGTAAACTGATTTTTTGTAAACAGGCACTTAGCAATTATCCCTAGAGCTAGTTGCTACACGTTACAAATAAATGTATTATGGTGCCATTTTTCAAAAATAGAATGCCTACGTCACTCGCAGGGGCGATCAGCTCCGGCGCAGGCGTGTCCCGCAGCAGAGCAGCAGATCGCAGCATACAGGGGCAGGCAGGGGAGACGAGGAGGGGTGTCGCCCTCTATGTCAATGACCAGCTGGAGTGCATGGAGCTCTGCCTGGGGATGGATGAGGAGCAGACCAAGAGTTTGTGGGTCAGGATTGAAGGGAAGGCAGGGACAGGTGACATTACGGTGGGGGTTTGCTACAGGCCACCCGACCAGGAAGACCGAGCGGATGAGGCCCTCTATAGACAGATAGGAGCAGCCTCACGCTCACAAGCCCTGGTCCTCATGGGGGACTTCAACCACCCAGACATCTGTTGGAGGGACAACACGGCAGGGCATAAGCAATCCGGGAGGTTCCTGGAATGCGTTGATGATAACTTCCTTCTCCAAGTGGTAGAGGAGCCAACGAGGAGAGGTGCTATGCTGGACCTTGTTCTCACCAACAATGAGGCCCTGGTGGGGAATGTGAAGCTCAAGGGCAGCCT
>NW_008824651.1:1152188-1185162 GCF_000699105.1 Pygoscelis adeliae
GGGGGCTTATAAAAAAGATGGCAGCAAACTTTTTAGCAGGGCCTGTTGCAACAGGACAAGGGGGAATGGCTTTAAACTAAAGGCGGGTAGATTTAGACTAGATCTAAGGAAGAAATTTTTTACGCTGAGGGTGGTGAAACACTGGCACAGATTGCCCAGAGAGGTAGTGGATGCCCCATGCCTGGAAACATTCCAGGTCAGGTTGGACGGGGCTCTGAGCAACCTGGTTTAGTTGAAGATGCCCCTGCCCATGGCAGGGGGCTTGGACTAGATGACCTTTAGAGGTCCCTTCCAACCCAAACTATTCTATGATTCCATGATTTATATTTGCCTTGTCAGAGCTGGTTCAACATATTCGTGGTTTCACTTGTCTCTGTTGTTAGGTGGATATTCTTTGAACAATTCACATAAAAAAAGATTAAGCTTATGATCACACTGACTGCAAAATGTATTCTCGCTGACACTTTCACTCACTCCCTTGATACGAATGGTTTTGCACAAGCAGAATTGGTTTCAATTTGATAAACCATTTTGTTCGTAGTATGTTTGGTGAAGGTATCAAAGAGTGAATTGAAATAACCTTATTCTCCCTCCCTGACTTGGCTCTGCAACTTTAAAACAGTAGAAAGCAGAAAAAGCATGGTCAATATTAAATATTGTACTCCCAATGACCTAGGGTAAACATAGTGAGAAGATCAGACATACAAGGAGGTGCTATTTTTGCATACTCGCTGTTCAGAGCAGAACTACACTTCAGCAGCTTTAAAGAAAGCATTCACAACATCCTTGATATGCAAGCCTGAATCACAGAACATACTGTGCATTGAAAGACATCCATCTAAAGAACAATGAGTAGGCATTCTATTTTTGAAAAATATGAGCAAATAAATGGCACCATGATACATTTATTTGTAATGTGTAACAACTAGTTCTAGGGATAATTGCTAAGTGCCTGTTTACAAAAAATCAGTTTACTGAATACATTTTGCAATGGGCTATTAACGTCACTACATATGTATAACCTGTAGAAAGTTGTTGATTGCGACTATGTTCACTTATCATCTTTGGAAAACAAGTAAAAAACAAATAGAACTATCACTTATCTATATAAATTCAAATGTAAAAAATATTTGCTGACTGTTCCTGGGATGAATTTAGTCCATTATTTCAGAGAACTTATTTGTGCACATAAAAGCATCTTGGATAAAAAAGAGCAAGTGTTACACAAAGCACCAGGAAAGAGAAGCTTCCAAAGCCTACCAACTTCTTCATAACTAATATACATTTCTGCAGCAGTAATTGGTTTTCCTTCATGCACCAGGCAATTTTGCACTTCATGATGAAAGAAGGCATTATTAACACTGAACGCCAACATGCATTTCTAAACCACACCTAAACCTACAAAAACACAAGGTATAGCTTTTAACATTAGTAAGCCTCTTCCCTGCATTGCAATGCAGACAGTACTGTAAGCCAAAGGCTGGGATCTCTAATACCCAGAGATCAGTGAAAGCATGCAAATCCTCACAGGAGTGCCCAGAACCAATTTCCCTGACAACACTGGGGAGTGTGTATTTAGGCTTCAGAATAGAAAAAAGGCTTTGAACCCCATTTTGGGTAAGAGCAAGAGATGTTACTCCTACCTTGGTCAAATAGGCATTTGATAAAGTAGGGCGTTGGCAAGAAAGCAAGGAAGAAAGACAATTACCTTTTTCTCTCTATCTCTTTTTCCTCTCTTATTTCCATTGCTTCTTTCTGTCTTTCTGCATGATTGGTGTGTTCAGCTCTTGTGATTCCCTCCATACCTTTCTTGTTCAGTCATCCACATTCCTAACCATCTAGATAGTGCTGACATTTATGTGGGCCTAATCACCATCGCCTGCAAGACAATGCCCAGAAAGCTTATGGCAGCCCTCTGACGTTGCAACCTAATTAAGTCCAAACTGAAGATTTTGAAAACACCTGCTTAGCTGCCATTATAACTATAGATTTGTCTAATTTGTTAGGCACCCAGCTGTGGGCCTTACACCTCCCTATGGGCTAAAAGCACTGCATTTTCCTATAGCCTGAAATATCTAGTTTATACCTGGAGTTAGGTATACCACTTCCTTTGTGGGTGCTGATCTGAGCCCTCTTCTTCTTTCAACCGTCATAAAGTCTCTTCAAGTCCTGGCAGTGTGCAGGATACTACCCTCTCTATCAGCCAGAAAGCAGCTCCCGTCAATGGATGGTTCATAGGGTGCAGAAGCTGCCTACACATTTTTTCTGCTCCTGAACAAAGATTTTGTCCTGTAACTGTCTAAATATGGTAAAACTGGCTTACTCTATGTATACAAGTTGCTGTACTGTTATCTCTTGATCTTTTTTTTCCTCTTCAGGATAATTATATGTCTTTATCTTGATACTCTCACTCAACATATTCTAACTACTTGTTAGTGCCAATAGCCTAATATGTATTTAACTTAATTTGTCGGTTTGAACTGTAGCAAGCCTAGGGCAGTATTAATATGCTGCATGCATTAACGTATAGAACATGACTCTGGAAAAAAATGATTCTTTAGTTAGGTTAGGTCTTAGCTGGGATACCACCAATCCGTGACAACAAACAACTTTTTACTTTGAATAGTTTTGAATGCCTTTTTTCTTTTCCATTCTAGAATGGAATAACAAAAATGGAAGTTGTTATAGAATCATTTGCTGAAAATAGCTGAAGTAATAACATGGAGATGAATTCAAGTTCCATAGCAGGGTAAACAAACAAAATCCCCAGGAAGCTAAACTTGACAAACACTAGTAACTTTATAGTACTTGTTATTAATATTAAAGATTTCTCTATGTATTATTACCTGAGCTGTGTGATTCACAGTTTAATTAGATAGGAAAACCGTGCAGAGCAGCAAAGCAAATTGTCTTTCCCATGAAATCTTTGAAATTTCAAAATATTTTCCATTCCACACCAGGATAAAAGCTGTGACCTTTTGACAATTCTAATTTAGGAAACAACATACCACCTTAGAGAGCACTCACACTGAGATGAAGGCACAAATCACTTCCCTTATTTAGGCTGACTTACCAGCTTTCAACTTAAAGACCCACAAAATTGCCCTAGGCATCAGGCTGTGCAATATTCTTGTGTGAGAAGGCAGTAGACATGCTCCTTCCTTTCCACTACCACCCCTAGTTTGGACTTTCTAATTAAAATGTTTGTATACATGTAAACACGTATATGTATTTAAATTTTGACCAGGACAAACTTTGTAAAAGGTTTCTTTAGGCCTTGTGATCTGTTCTTCTGCTAGGCTGAGTGAGGCAATGTTTGCTTTGGGGTGTTTTTGCCTGTGACTGTTGTAGATGGCATTCTTTTTGCAGAAATATTGGGGGGTTTTTTTGTTGTATTCATCTTTCTTACACAGTCATCCTGAAAGTTTTCCAGCTCAGGCTCTTGTGTATAAACATTTAGATTCAATAAGTGAAAAGAAGAAATTATTTCTAAAGGGTAATGATAAGGAGTGTCAGTTCCCTACTGGAAAGTGGATTCATCTCTAAGAGAATAAATCTATTCAATTATGTACAGTTCTGAAAGAGATTCTGTTAGGTCATTGTACTCATGTTGTGCATCTGAACTACTACGTAGTTACTGTTTTCCAAAATCTTTATTCCTATCTTAATGCAAGCACTTTAAACAATAACAGAAAGCCTCAGTTGCTCTCATCCCATGCAAATCCATTTGGGATTCACAACAATGAGAAAAAGACACATGAGACCTATTTCACTCTAGTACCTGTTTTTTTTCCCACAGTTTTACGACATTAAAATGAGTGTTAACACTGCAGGTGTGCATGCAACATGCAGCCACTAAGGAGACAAAAAAGCATGTTGGTTACCAAAGGCAGGGTCTGATCCAGTGCTGCAGGGAATCCTTGGGAAATCAGTGGGTGTAATGCTGGATGCTGAAATAGCCTTCCAAGTCTTCTAGGCTCGGAATTGGTAAAGGTAAAATGTTAGTGAGACATTTCAGTTTGCGATTTAAACATGAATAAACAGAGAAGAAAAGACTGTGACTTCCCAACTTGGTGCAATACCTCTTTCCACCGCTCTGCCTAGACCTAATTTTTTTCCTCCAGTGAAAACCCATTGCTTTCCCACCACCCTGTTTTTCTGTTTATTAATACCATATTTATAATATTTTTATATTCTGTGATGTCTGGGGATAGATTTTTACTAAAGCAAATGTCCAAACATAGCTGTGCAATGTGTTTAAAAATTCAGCATGACATCTATTAATGGAACAGTAGTTAGGCAAATAAATCCTCCATGAACTGAAATTAGAAAATTATACCTCAAAGTATTTGTCCACCAAAATAGGCCATAAGGAGAAAAGAGTTATAGATTATTGTCTTGCTTTTATTTAATATTTTAATCAAGCTGGCTTGAGTCCCACAATTAAACAAACAACTCTCTCCCAAGAGTTTTCTCAGAATGAACAAACTGCTAGTATTACAGCAATATCTCATTACATCAGGTTTCAGGGTAATGAAATGGCCACAGCCTTTGCTTTCAGAAAAAAAAGAAGGGAAGGGAAGGGAAGGGAAGGGAAGGGAAGGGAAGGGAAGGGAAGGGAAGGGAAGGGAAAAAGGTCTTGGTTTCATAGTACAAAAACATTTCCACCTTTGGATGTAAGCTGATAATAATGAGAGGTCAAGTCAATAAGGAAACTTCATTTTGAACTGCTGCTTTTAAATGGTTTGAGTTCCTATTACTTCCCACATGTATAAGTAACTTTGGGACCATTTGAATTCTTAAAATCCTGCAAAACTACTATTTTCCATTTGTTGAATGCCTATGAAAGTTCTCTGGGACACTCATTGAGGATAGCATAATATTGCAGCACAGAAATTTTTTGTGTGCTAGGGGGTGGTTTGCAGTGACTTCATGCAAACTCTCAACTTTTTTTTTTAATACAAAATAGAACTAACACTTTGCTGACTGCTTTCCAGGTTACAGTTAACATCTGAGCTGGGCCAAAACCCAACTGTTTGCTGGATGGAAGATGTCATGTGATTGAGAGTATGTATGTGTTATGTTGGACAACATTACAGCTACCTTTTCTTAAGTGGTAATGTAGATTATAAGGAGGGGGGTATTAGTTATAAACTACATCTTCTCCAGGTAGAGTGATGGTTCCTATACAACTGATACGCAAAATGACCCACAAACCTGGTACATTAGTGAGCTGACTTAGTCCAATCAATTTAACTGATTGATAGAAAACCTTTATTACAATGGCAGGGTTTCTACAGATGTGTCACATTCTTACAAGCTGGATTCTGGATAATTTTTCTTTCCTTATTCATAAGCCTTCATGGTTTTTTTCATTTGGGAATTTGGTTTAGCAAGGTTATTTGTTTTTCGGGTTTTTTAATTTATTTATTTTCTTGTGTTTTACTCTATATTACCTTCAGATTAACTGCACAGTATTCTGGAAGATACCTCATTTATGTACACAGTAAAAGCATGCTTATTTTTCCACACTCACCTATATTTGAAATTTCTTTTGATAGGATCTTAATGAATTGCAGGAACATGATTTAGACAAGCATCTTAAGGAGAACATACTGACATTACTGGAAGGGAACTACTGAGTTTGGGAATTTTTCTATTTATTAGCTCTTCTAGCCACGTGTCTTTTTAAGAGCCACACCAAAAAACCTGCATGCAAAGGGAAGCAAATTACAGATACCTGCAAAAGACGTCACCTGTGGCAATCTTACATTCTCCAGTTGCCACACAGTGTCAGTGAAGCAGATGAGTACTGCTTCCTGTTCTACGTCTCACTTGTCACAGGATATACTTGTATTTGTATTAATTGCAGACACTGAAAAACAGTCTCTCCCCATGTCTCCTATTTCAGTCCTTTTGGTCGGGTGCTGTTTTCCAAGAAAAGAAGAAACACTTGGGGAGAATCGGTGAAGAGGAAACCTGAGGAATCTACACAGAAATGTCATATGTTCCTGCGTTTATGCAAACAAACTCATAAAGTATCTGGCAGTGGAAAGTCAGAGTAGTTTGCCACATACAAGCCTGTCTGCAACTTCTGCTGACGTGGTAACTTCTGCTGACATGGTTAAAATAGCAAATAAACAAAACCAAAGTCATTCTTATGAAAATAAAAACTGCTTTATCGTCTGTCAGGATGACCTTTATCGTTAGTAATCACACGAACTGAGGGGAAAAAAAAAAAGATAAAATACCTATTATATTAGCAAAGTACAGTGTCTACTGGGCCTGTTTTCCTAAAACTGCCCTTTTGCTTTATGTGATTCAAGCAGTTGCTTGCAAAGTCCAGCTTAGTAATCAGGATAAAATAGAATTGCAGATTTCTGGAAACATCATAACATTAAAGGCAAGATAATAAAAAAAAAAAACCCCAACTAATGCAAATATTCAAAACTGGTGTGAAATTCGTCACACGGATGAATTCAGAATGATTCTATAGTATCAAGAGTACACACATGCTGGAAATGCTCTAGGACACTTGTTTCTGTCATCTACATTCATTTTATCTCTGAACAAAGTGCTACCAACTTTAACAATTGTACTGGGTCTGGCTGGGACGGAGTTAACTTTCTTCATAGCAGCCCGTATGCTGCTGTGCTTTGCATTTGGGGCTAAAACAGTGTTGGTAGCACCCCAATGTTTTGGCTACTGCTGAACAGTGCTTGCACAGCATCAAGGTTTCTTCTCTTCCCCCACACTCCCAAAGCAAGTGGGCTGGGGGGTGGGCAAGATGCTGAAAGGGGACACCACCTAGACAGTGGACCCAAACTGACCAAAGGGTATTCCATAGCATGCAATGTCATACTCGGCAAGAAAAGCTCAGGACAAGGAGGAGGAAGGGGGGCCGTTTGCGGTGATGGTGTTTGTCTTCGCAAGCAAGCATTGCGCATGCTGAGGCCCTGCTTGCCAGGAAGTGTCTGAACATCTGCCTGCTGATGAGATGTAGTGAATGAATTCCTTATTTTGCTTGGCTTATGCACACAGCTTTTGCTTTCCCTATTAAACTGTTATTATCTTGATCCACAAGTCTTCTCTCCTTCCTTCTTTTTTCTCCCTGTCCTGTGGGAGAGGGGAATGAGCAAGCAGCTGGGTGGGTGTTTGGCTGTTGGCCAGGGTCAGCCCACGACAACACTATTTCCAACTCTTTATACAGAGTCTGAGGGAGTAGAAGTATACAACACGAACATTTGAATCACCCTCTGCTTTCGCGGCAAAACATGGGTATCCTTTAAGAAATACTTTGATCTGAGAAAAGTAAAAAGTATGTATTTTCTCAAGTCAGTTTTCTATGGCATTTTATTATATGAAAAGACAAGAGTCTTATGTTAACATCTCTTTTCTAAAACACCTTTCATTAAAAATATGTTTGGTTATATTGGTCTTATCAAAATTATTTTGTGCAGCTGATCCAAAACTAAGCCAGGGTTTATGACTACTGTTTTTGTGGCATATCAAAGGTGTCTTTAAAGTTGGCAGTATGCATACACAGTTGCAGTCCAAATCAGGAGTAAGTGAGGGCAGGCTAACCTCCCATCTGGTTCACTGACACCCCTGGGTTCATGGGCAGAGTTGGCATCCTGCCCTGAAGTTCTCATCAGCATAGTTTGGCTGTTCCTGTACCTCAGCTACTTAGGTTAAAACTGGTTTTGGAATACCTATGCATAGGCATTCCTTACTGAGCACCAAGTATACCAGTGATAAAATAAGAATTAAAAAATAATAACAATATTGACTCAAAGTAGACATGCTCAAAGTGCCTCTGACCAGAACAAAATGGTGCATTTAGATTCCAGAAGAGATAATGGAATTTTCCCTTTGTTCTATGCAGTAATGGCATATTGACTGACTTAGTGCTAACAATATGTATACTCTTAGTTAATCATTGACTACAGAGATGCAACAAAGAAAGTGGAAGCCGTCACATAAGCAAGGGTGAATTTTGCCATGTAATGATGCACAGTCAGAAGGCTCTTCCCTTATAGAAGCAGGTAAAAAGGGTTTGGAGAGGCCCTGAACTTGAGCTCTACCAGAGCTCAGTGCCCTTGAGACCTTTAATCATCAACCACTGGTTGTTTCAGTCTTGCCAAAAAATGTTATTACTTATTGTCTGTGCATGCTGTACCTGTTGTCTTTGTGTGAGTGAATTATACTGTCAGGAGGGGGGAATGAGAGATGTGCAAATTTACCTTTTCAGATGTAGGTGTGGGGATTCCTTTTCTCAGATTCCAAAACTCATAGCTAAATTTGTTTCGTGAGCAAAAAGCAGATGTGATTCCCACTTCATAACATTTTCATAAGGCTCTTTGGCTCTGATAATCAAATCCATACTTAACTAACCTGACAGTTTGCCTGGGATTCCTCAGTCTGCCAAAAAAACGTCAAATAGTGTTGAGTGGTGAGGGGCTCTGAGATGCATCATCTCGTTCCTCCCCTGAACCTGAGAGAATTGACTCTTCATCTGTTGTTATTTGCTAAGTAATGGGATCCATGGAGCTCTGAAAAATAAAGTTAATTTTACCTTCTATAGGTACAAAGGGAGCCATAAGTCTGTTTTTATAGGTTATTATGTAGATCCAGAACCCTGAGATCATTTAGAAAGCACAGATTGTTCTTTACCTTTCAATGCAGGTATCTGAACTGGTTTTCATGTGTATGTTTATTTGAATTGTATTTCATCTGGCACAGTAACCACTATTCATCTGCAGGTTCTTTTCATCTTTTGTGAACCAAATGGACATTTAGTACGAGTATCAAAGATAAGATCAGATACACAGCTGATATAAATCACCCTAACTCTACGGAGCTGCTCGATTACTTCTGTCAAAGTTCAAATCTTAAACTCGTTGCCTGTTTCCTTCTGTGCAATGTTAATATATACATAGAATAGCATGTTTCCTGCTGCTGTCCCATAGAGGATCATATAACTAACCACAAGCCACTCTGAAGCAACCAACCATGAAAGCTTCGCCGTGGCATGGAGTCTTCAGTTGTTGGTGTCTAAATATCAGCATGGCGCGGATATTTTTGGCTGATAGTCGCTGCTGAATTAATGATCAGTTATCAATGAGGAATAGTTTAGAAACGCCTGTTAACTTTGATACATTTAACTACGAGTTGCTGTTAACTTGCCCACAAGCTTCTGGAAGTAGAGCTGGAGTCGCTGCAAAACGGGTCCATTTTTGTGGGTAAATGGAAGCTTGTGATCAGTTTCTGTTAGCTACTTTGAGGCAAAGTATATCAATGTTTTTTCCACAGAGGGTGGTTTAATTTAGGTCAGCGTTAACTAATAGGGGTGCCCATGTCTAGCTTCGAACCCCTCTGGCACATGAACAGATACGTGCATACAGTGTCATGGGCATAAGCAGAACTCCAGTTTGTCTTGCAAATTCTCTCAGTTCATGCCTGGGGAAGAACAAAGACCCCTCAAAGAGAGTCCTTCTCCCAGCAGCTTCCAAATTGGATAAACCAGCTACAAACACTTTCATTATAATCCGTTTTCAGTTAATGAGGTTTTGCTTCCTCCAAATTGTTCAGAGTATTCCAAGCAAAACCTAATAGATAAGAAGATTTTTATTATAGTTCAATGTTTGCAATTAGAAACAAGGGCTTCACATCCAATTGGTCTATCTTTCCATTAAATGCCGTAAGGTAAGGTTCATATTCACACCTTATTTGCGCAACTCACATGCACGCTGCAGTGACAGCATCAGGATCTTCAAAAGTTGGCAGTGACGTGTATATAGAGATGTGTCTAAACTGGAAAAAAAATCAGATACTTGATGGTTGTAAGTAGTTATTATGGATGCTACAGCTGCAACACTCAGAGCATATTGGGCCTGAATATGTACCCTCCTTCTTTGTAGCTTCAGATGAACCTTACATTGCTCTGACTGGAACATTTTTACCATGAGCAGTTATTTTAAATATAACTCCAACTTCTTGATGCTATGTTTCATTGACAGCAGTGGTTGTACCACAGATGTGCATTAAACTTTATTCAATGGGTCCACAGTGACCCATTCATAACACTGAGGAGACAAGTGAGCAGCTCATCACAAGTATGTCTCCTCTTCTGAAGGGGATGCTTCTGTGACAGAAGGTCACTTCTAGCAGAGTGAAAATATGTAATAGAAATAGATCATCTTCATCCCAGCTCCTATCCACAGTGATCCTAGCTGCTTTGTATTAGAGGTTTGGTCTTCTTAAGGAGACCTCTAGGACACTGTAAAAAGTACTGCTCATATTGCTTTCTCTTTCCAGTGATAATTTCAGCCATTTGGAGTCACAGAACTGAAAGGGGCTCATCTTAGGTCCAAGTATAATCTGCTTGACTGTGTGGTTAATGCAGTGACTGCACTTGATACAGAACACTTTCCTTGCCTGTGTCTAGCTACATTCATGCTGGCTGGAGTTCTGGCTTACTGCGTTTCCGTATTTTTTGGTCCAGCTTGCTGAGCTAAGTGTGTACAAAGCCCTAGCAACAGCAACCAACGTAAAAGCTTCTTCTCTTCTGCCCAGACAGATTCAAAACTGGGTAAGCAGAATGATAGATCTATGCTCTTTACTAACGACTGTTGACTTGCTCTGAGTGTGCATTGTTACTTTGTGGGCAAAAATATTGCCCACGGGCTTTCAACAGCAACAACAGATGGTCCTAAGTGCACTAGCCACTTGAGGGTGTTTGCAACAGATAATTGTATGTTGAATAAGGCACAAGTATTTGCTGCTTTCATTTAATTGCTCATGTCTCTTCTTTATCCACCTCCAAAACATAGCAGTGTGTCAAAACAGGCACAAGTTCTTGGGGTTTTTGTGTGAAGAGTGCTTTGCTGCTTGAATGTTTCTTTTGTTTTGTTTTGTCTTTTTTTTTTTTTTCCTTCATCAGACCAGCATGGGAGAGATCACCATTTCAGTCTCTTCTGTTCTGCCCTTGAGAGTGTTCTGAGCTCTCTTTCGCTCTTAGTAGAGGGGAGACTGCTGAAGTGGGGTAGTATTTATGAACAAGACTATGTTTTTCTCCCTCCATTTATGTTTGTGCCTATGACCTAGCAGATTTAAGCATTTGAATCTGAAATGTGCTTATGAAATAGAAGTAAAATTTTTGATACCTCAGACTGTGCTTTTCAGGCTAAACTACACGTATTTATTTGACATTTGTTATTGTTAGCACTAGGAGTCTACATAATTCTTTCACAGACTGTCACCTCTGTGTGATCTGCGTAAGTCCTGTCAGGAATGCTGACCTTGTGCTGCCCTCGTGCATCTGTGTCTGGCCAGGTCCATGGTGACCCTTTACCTTCCCATGAAAAGAAATAGAGTGATAACAGAATCCGTGACATTTTCGTCCGGCTTACAAATGGCCACAAATAAGAAGATGAATTTATTTAAATAGGACAATTTTTTTCCTAAGATGGAGCAAGACATTTTTTCATACTGAGGCCAGGAAACTGCATGGAGAGTTTCATGGCCAAATTCTTTGAGCAGCATTGCTTTTGGATTCCTTCCTAATTATTGTGATGTCAGGAATGGCAAATCGAAAAGGTCACTTTACACAGTCCTGGAAGCGATGCTTTCTCCCTGTCTTCCTTTCTCTGAGAAATTACAATGAACTGATCATGGATCTATTCATGTCTTTGCATGTCATTTGAACATGTTGAATACGTGACTCACATTTACTGAGTGGTCCAGTCACTGTAAATTAAACTAGACCAGAAACAAATGAACTAACATACCAATTTAGCAAACAAAACCACAAGTCAAAATGAACATCCCAAACAGTGTCCTTGACAACTGGCAGAATATTCAGAGGTTTAATTCAGCCTCCTGCTACCTGCATGTTGTAAGCACCAGGAACGCGGTACCCTCTCTTTTATGGACTCCCCTCCAGCACCAAATATGCTTCTCTGCTTCAGACCAAACCATCTTTGAGCATCTTGTCAGCCCATTAATGCTTAAGGCAGTCTGCATGGGAGTGTAATATGAGGTTTCTGAAAACTGTCTGGAAATGATTTTATGAAAAATTTAGCCCAAAGTGTCAAAATGTTTAATATCTTTGTAGCTAGAGATCTCAGAGAAAACTCCTGTCTGAACATAAAAGTTGTCTTTGTGTTTTCAGGTATTTTGATATAACAATAATATTAGGGGGAATAAAGCTTTCGCTGTATCCTTTCCATACATTTCTACAATTTATGAAAAAAGACTCTGTACCCTTGGAGTTATCCAGTTGAATGAGTGGAGGCTATTCTGAATGGCACTACTGTAGAAATGCCTAAGGAAGCTTTAGAACAGCTTGCTCAGGCAGTGGAATTGATCTAGTATAGGCTCACAGGCACCTTGTCTCCTGGGATGAGTTCAGATTCATCGGGGCAATGGTTTGGCACTGGTCTTACCTGCACTGCAGTTCCCAGTGCTCCAGGTCCCCAGAGACCTCCCCAGAGAGGGGTGCCACACGGCATGACCCTATGGCCCCGTACCAGTGTCATATGGCTGTGAATGCAAGCGCAGGAGGCACTGCACTGCCTCCTCCCAGCACAGCTTTGGCAGGGCTAAAGACCTCAGGTCCTACACTCATACACAGCTATGCTGCTTTGGGATCCAAAGCAATATCTGGGTGAAGCTGTATCTGAGTCAATCAGTCCTGCTGCAGCAGAACTGGCCCCATCTGTGACACAGCTGACGCACGGCCAGGCTGAGCAAGTATATGACTTGTGTAGCTGCTCTGGGAGGCCAAGCAAGCCTCACAAGCTGCATTCAGTTATACATTGACAGTCAGTCATCCTTGGATCCAAGGAAAGTAAGAGTAAGTGTGGCTCTGAATCACTTCAGGCAGAAGAAAGGACGGAGAAAGTCTCTCCCGTGTTCTGGATCACTCAGCCCTATAAAGAGTTGTGTAGGATAGAGAGCGCGCAACCACTTTTTACAGCTTTAAAAGAAAAGTGGTCTGATCCATATATCTTATGCTAACAGTGATGCATTACTGATGCTCACCGAGCAAGAATTTTAAGACTTCCTCCTACCCTTGGCAGTTCTTTGTCTCTCCCTTGGCAGCTGCACACGGAGAAAGCTGGCAATTTTGGATCACTGTTGTGAAGGGCACATGCCATTTCAGGCGCTGTACAGCATGCCCAAGTACCCCAGCTAGTGGCCTGGATGCCACTTGGGGACTGGATGTAGCATTTTGTCCCCCTGGCTTCCTCTTACTTTTTCCATCAGGTTTCAGTTTTAAACTAGAGGAAGAGGAAACTTTCAAACAGTCTGGGTAAAGCAGCGCCTCCTAACTATAGCCTGTGCTTGGAAGTCACTTCTCACTTCTACCCTGAAGAAGGGAGCCTTTCCACTTGTCCTTCTAGGGCTCAGGTGCACCTAATGATGGACAAGTGCAGCCTGGAGTGAAGGTCACTGTCTGGCCATTAAGACATTCACCACACAGGCTGCACGGGGGAAGTTCGCTGTACAAAATCTCTGAGGAAAGAATTTCAGAGACACCAAAAGGATGTGCAGTTGTGTACCGAGAAGAAGCTTTACCTTGTTAAGGTAATCTTAAATTGTTAAGACTTTTTCTAGGGTAATTGCACGTGCATATTCTGCTAAACGTTAGGAAGAATTGTGTTCACTATGTCCCAGTTTGCTTTTCTGTTTTTCTTTTACTTTCCATCCTCCCCCTGCTCCTTTTTTTTTTTTTTTTTTTTTTTGTGCACTAAAATAGCTAAAATAGCTCATACATTGTTTTGGAACTTGTAGCACTTCTGTTACGCTGCAACTTGACTTTAAAAAGGGAAGCTTGATTGGCCCAGCCTTCGAGGAGCTGGAAAATAGGGACCTATGCAGTGCAGCATACAAAAGAGATCCAGGCTCAGCCTCGTAAAGAAAAACATCTAAACATTTATGCGATTACTAGGAACAGCATATTCTCCTGCACCCATGTGCTTCTGGGTGCATTCCAAGATATTAATAGCAGTAGTGGCAGGGCTGTACATTATATTGTTATTTCCTCCTTGGAGAGAACAGAATGTTAGACTGTGAGAATATGACATGGAAACTATGCGAGTTGGCTGCCCTCTTCTACTTTATTTACTCCTTCTTAGATCTTTCTGACTTTGGGGCTTTTGCAATCACTTTAAAAGGGATTCACTTTTTGCCCAGGAAAAGGAACACTGGAATTTCCACTCTGGATCAGATTATGTACATTAATCCAGGCTTCTGTCTCTATCTGTTGGAAACAGAAGAGACCTAAATAGTCAATAACGAGTTAGACAAAGGCGAGATCTTAAATTTACTCCCCTCTTGAGTTACGACGGTGATCAATACATGTCAATAGGTATAAACATCAATAAGCTTCATTATTTTTCATCTTCTTTGTACAGAAATAGACATTACACATTTAGATAAATGTGCCTTCATTTCATGTCTGTCTCACTAAACCAGACAACGACGCTGTGTCTTCCAAGAGTTTGATCTAGGGCTCGGCTAAGAGTAGGCCAAATACTGCAAAGAGACAGGCCTAAGAAGCCAGGCAGGAAACAGTGATTCAGTTTTTCATTCCTCTTAGCGCAAGGGTTGGTCACTTTCTGAAAAGCTGCCATTCTGTCACTAAATGGGAACCCAAGTGTGTCTTAAACTGCCTTAGTCTGGACTGAGTCTAGCTACGTTTTCCAAGACTGGGTTTTTGAATCAGCCATTTCCCCGGCAGCCTGATGAGGAGGAAGTTAGCAGTGCTGCTGAAAGCGGCGGTTCCCCCTTTTCTGCACCTCCTTCCCTCTCCCGTGTGTTCCTGCCCTTTGCACCGTGCTGGCTCTTGTGCCAAAACAACTGTCCACGTGGTGGCATGGAAAAGCAGATCAGGGAATTGATCCAGTTTGAAACTAGCTGTTTTAAGAGCTCAAGCCTGTTTCCCGCAGCTGTTCACCATTCAGCCGTACCAGTTGACACTGGTACAGACACAGGGTAGTGGGCAGCGCAGGGTGGAGGTGAGGAGGGCGAGGGAGGGAGGAAGATGGGCAGAACTGGCTCCACCTGCGGCACTGCTGCTTTATGCCATTTAAAGTATTTTTGTAATTATGGGCTAAGACACTGTCAAGTTTGCTTTTCTTAGTAGAACTTTTTTTCTGGAGAAGTAAGATTTTACCAGATAATGCCCCTAGACTCTGCAGGTTTGGAAAAAAATCCCTGTTTCTCAAGACAGTGAAGCTTGGCATATGCGTGCTCTCTGTGGACAGCAGCCAGCATAAGCTTGGAGGATGTGGCAAAGCTAAAGTAAAACTACTTCAAACTAAAGGCAATGGGGAAGGGTTAAAGGACATTGAGAAATTGTAATTGTATGGTAATAGCTCATAAATCTATATTTCTACTCCAAACTTTGAGGATTGCTTCTCTTGTTCTCCAGGTAAAAAGGAGAATCTGCAGGTTAAGACAATGATGCCTGTTAAATGTTGAATTATCTTTGCATTTCAGGGGACATGGATTCAATAATCTACATAGTACCTTTCAGTTTTCCACGCAATGTTATCTGTTAGTTACAACACAGTAACTCTTTGAAGGGCAGATGCTGTCTCACCATAAATTAGCAATGGGGTGGCAGGGGAGAGGGAGGATGCAAAGTTTTGTAGTGTTTCATTTCTCTCTGACGCAGAAAGGGAACAACCAGGAGCTCCTGTTCTCCAGGCTCTGTGGACTGTTCCCCATGGGACAGACAGTACAAGATAAGGCTTCCCACACCATTTGACAGAAGCTGTTTCCCATGGAGGGATTTTGCTATAGATAGATTCAAATTATATAGCCCACCTAGCAGAAAGTCTAAGGCACCAAACCTGATGCAGTTGTATTCACATTGCTTATTGGAGGCGGTGCTTTGCATAACCTAACTCCTGAGTAACAGTTGAGGTTTGTTTCAGAGAGAATGAAATGGTTTGCTCCAGAGGAGTGAACAGTATTTTTTCAGTGTGGGTAATGAGGGTTTGTGAACCAGGAAATTTGAGTTACCTGATAGTACAGATGCTGGCTACAGGTACTTCAGTGTTTGGGGGGCTTTTTAAGATAAGGGGTGGGCTTAAGTGTTTGAAAACTGTTTATTTCCCAGTTTTTTGAAAGTGATCTCTACACGTATACAAAACTTCCCAACCTTTCTTGCTGGGTTAGTCAATGTAAAGAGGTAAGCATATAACATGGGTAATCGTCTGTGAGGATTTCCTTCAGACATCTTCAGAGGTTCTTATTTGTCTACAGCGGCTGTGTAGGGACTGCAAGTGCTTATTTGTGCATAGTGGCTCACCTCCTGTCCTTTTTTCCTTCTGACCTTTCCTCATCATTCTAGATTTAAGGGGCTACTAGCAATTGCCTAAGTTAGCCTTACTGGGTCTAAAATACTTTTATTTTTTGACTTAGAAAGAGAAGATACTAATTTTTTTGTGCATAGCAGAAAATAGTACAAATGCTAAACTTTTGCTTTCTAAAAGCAATCAAGTTTTTTCATTTCATTTCCTCCCAGTGTGAAATCACCCTGAGAGTACTACTCATGATTTATTTGATAAAACAGTGCTTCTGTGTTCCCTGTAAGATTGTTCCACTACAAACACATTATTTTTCTGCTTGAATGGAAGTTGGACCCAGCTATGCAATTGGATCTGAAACCTCTGATAAAGTTTCTGTTTGGATCCTGCTTCAGATTTCTTTGCAGAGGCAGGTCAGAGACCAAAAGTTGAGTTTTCAATTGCTGCTGAAGTGATTCAGATGCCTGGTACCGCAGGGCAGTTTTGAAAATAGCAACTGATGTGCAGGTTTAACACCATATTAGGTGTGTCTCAGAGTGTCAGGGGCTACAGAGCTGATGTGCAGGCTCTTGCCAGTGCAGCACAGAGAAGGGCAGAAGGGACCTCCCTGGCTCTGAAGCTTTCCAAATCATGCTGACAAAGATGCCCATTGAGAAGATTAACCTCAAAAGGCCATACTTTCTTGGTAGATATGAAAGGAACTTGATTTCCTCATAAACTAAGTATCCAGGCATCAAGAAGACTGTGAAATGCTGCTACAAGATTTAGTTTTGTGCATGTCATTGTGGAATAAGGCTCATTGCCTTTTTTTGCTTTCTTCCACTTTACACACTGTCTGAACACGGCAATGAAAATAAGGAAGCATGTATACAGGACAGTAAAACCGCTTAGTGACATGTATGGATTTTCAGTTTGCTTGTTTTAGAGGCTTTTTTGTTTTGTTTTAAATGAAATGATAAGCTCCAAATACGTTTTTATTCTAACATCTGATTGCTCTGTGATGAAGATTTTGCCATGGTACCTTCCAGCAAATAAAGACACAATGTCTCACCCTTGCACAGTGAGCTCATCAGGAAGCTACTTGTGGAATAGCAGCTGCAGCAAGTGTTAATCTAGAGAATTGATAAGGAAATAGGATGGACTAACTCACTTTCCTGGAGTGCTTATCTGTCATTTAGGCTTACGTAAAATATTCTAATAATGTGCAGACCCCGGTAGCCAGAAGCTGTCACTGGGGTATCAGAGGAATCAGGGTTTGCATAACAACAGGAGGGGGTATCCTTGCTATGTTTCCTCCTCTTCTCTTGTTCCCAGCCCTCCTTGTGCCTGGAATGTAAATTCTAAACCACGGAACAAGGCATCAAGCAAACCCATACAAGGCAGCTGGCAGGTGGGCAGCAAGTGGTCAGGACAGCAGGAGAGCACCAATATACTATATGTCTTAACACTCAATATAGCTCTTAAGAGATTTCAGAGCATGCACGATCTGTACGGAAGACCATGGCTCAGATGTTCAGCCACATGAAAAGCCAGCATGTAATCTGGTACCTGTGCATCAATCACTCAGGTTTCCTGGATACTCTGGTCCTGGGTACTTAAAGATACTGCTTAATCAAGAGAGACCTCAGCTTACAAGGTGTTTCTTTTTTCATATAAACTGAGTGTTCATTAAAGGCTCTTCTGTGATGGTGTTGACGGCTGAAGTGACCTTCATCTGTACAGTTCATGCATACGAATTCATCACATAGCCCTGTTTGACCCTAGAGGGTCCTTTTAAGGGAAAGGGGATAATGCATGCCCAGTGACTGTTCTGGTGCTCTGCAGAATTAGATGTGTTTACAGAATTAGATAAAATGTGTTGTCTGTGATTACTTTCTTATTGAGAAGAACTCAGAGGCAGCTAAATGGGAAGAAGCCAAAAAAACATATGGAGAAAATAATATCCAAAAAGCCTGGGACATGCTAGAAAACCAGCAGTCAAACAGGAACAATAACACAAAAATCAATAGGAAAAAAGGCATATACTGAATCCAATTAAGTTTGCATTGATTATAGAAAGGAAAACAAAACCAATTTTGACTCCTCTCTCTAAAATTTGATCCTGAGAATGGTGTCCTTATTAAAACATTCTTAGAATCAGTTTCCATGATATTCAGCTTTCTCCTCTGAGAATGTGCCATACACCACATTTGTAATTTATGTCAGAATAAAATAAAAATAAGCAGAGAAGCCAGTAAAACCAGTTTCAGTTTTGAAAACTAAAAGTATCAAAAGCACAATCAAAGAACTGAAAGAATAATTAATAACAGTGAATACAAAAATGACAGTTTCAAGCCTGTTTCAGATTTGGTGATATATCAGAGCAGGCCTAAGGAAGCATAGAAAATGGGAAACGTTTCATTTCAACAGAGTGGAGCATAAATTCAGACCACACCTAAGGGTCTATCCAGTATTTCAGTTAAAATTCTTTAGGCTAGAAACTACCAGGTATGCAAAGGCATTTTTATTTATTCACCTAACTCCTACCTTGCTACCTAACATTTCCAGGGGATCAAATTGTTCTGACTGCTGTAACACATTGTACATCAAGAACCAGGTCCATAGGCAAACCTGGATCAGACAAATGGGTAAAAAGTAGAGAATAAGGTAGTGTTTAGATCTTTTAGGATTTGTGGCTCTAAATGTCATAAGCAAGAAAATTAAAAACAACTAATGAGATTAAAAACAACCCACTGGCATAATGAAAACATCTGCTTTACCTTTGACTTATTACGTTACTAATTTTGAAGTTTCATTGACTTTCTAGTCAAAGCAAGGATGATTTCAGTATCAGAAGTAAAAATTCAGAAAAAAATGGGTAGATTTAGAATATGTGGTGGTACAAATCTCTGCAATTTTTGGAAGAGAGAGCTCTGAGAATGCTCCTTTTTTGTTTCTTAATTACTCTGAAGTATCTATGCACAAAATATTTTTATTAATTTACTTGGGTTGGGGTTAATCTCTCCTCACATCTAACATCTAAAAGTTCAGTGTATGGTCTAAGCTTGTTGTCCAATCTGATTCTGTTGAGAACAGAAAACTGGATGTCTAAGGCAGGCATCTAAGGAGGTGAAATGAATTGCTTTTTAAATGTGCTTGCCTCTCAGCCAATGTAAAAAGCTTGAAGTGCTCATCTCACTGTTAGGCAGTTAAAGTTAAGTGAGAGGAATCACAGCCTGACATCCAGATCCACAAAGGCATCTGTTGATTTCAGCGGTAATATATTGCGAGATCTGGCTTCAAAATGTTACAGTTCATACACTCGGTAGTTTTGGACACTGAAAAAACATGCAAATCCGTGAGCATGTCTTGCAAGACTCACTACTGAAATATCCTTTGTCTCCGGTTTCTTTCTTTTTTTTTCCATCCTCTCACTCAAGTAAGATTTCGGCGTGATAACACGCTATATAAAATGCATTATAAAGGGGAAAATAAGCAACCAACCTATGTAGTCACAGGGCAAGGCAGGAGGAAATCATCTTCATTTTCAATACAAAATAATTATTTTGGGCACCAGGAAAACAGCCTAACTTGTTAGAAGGGTGGAACAATGGAAAAGGAACCTGGAGCTGTAGTGGTGTGTAACATACTGGCAGTGTGTAAGAGCAGGTCACCTCACCTGCCAGTGATGGTCTGCAGATAGTAGATCCTACTGGTCCTGAGTCAGTACATGAAAGGATGATTGGGCTTGCTGACCTCCAACCTCATACGTTACAACATTGTGAAAAGCCTTAACCTTTGCATTTGAAATGTGTCTGGGCTCACACAGGACACATATGCCAAGGTCCAGCCGTGTTTTATAATTCCCCATCAGTGCTGCAGGAGAATAGAGACTGTCTTGCTTCCATCTGCCAAGACTTCAGCAAGGCTGTGCATGAACTGAGGTGTTACTCGACATATTTGGAAAACTTTAAACTGAAATATTGAAATGGAATTTAGCAAAATTTGAGCAGCTGAGCAGGATCATAGCTTTGGACTTGGGTGTCTATGTGTTCTGTGCAAGTCCCTATTTTGGTAAGTCCCTTTGGCTCTGCCGATGTGGGATGTGAAAGTGCCTGCCAGCTTCTGCATCCCTGAAACTGAATCTAGGCATGTACCATCTGCCTTTCCTCTCCGGGCTATGGTCTTCAGCCAAGGAATATTCAGGCATACAAGCAAGAAGACAGTGACAGCAAGTTTCAACAAGTCCCCTAAATGAGTGGGTGGGTCAGGACTGGGTGAAGTAGGGTACCATTGAGGACATGCAGCATAGCAGAAGTGATCCCTCAGGCCATATGAGTAGGGACAATATATGCATTTTTCTTGCACAAGCCAGTAGCGGATGTCGAGGGAGGGGTATTCTGCCCTTCAGTATAGACGTGGTCTCTCTGAATCTGCCCAGGCAGCTGCCCAAAATTAAACATGCAAATAGCTTCTGAGGAGAAGAAATGTTTTATAATCAATTTCCGTTAGATAGAAAGGTGTTATGAGTAAGTACGTGGTAAGCTTTGCTGCCAATGAATTAATACACCTACTTCCTGACCATCAATTGTTGTCAGAAACGTGTGCTGGTCTGGAAGCCTTTTTTACAAATTGACAGTGACTGGCCAGGCTGAAAGCAGGTGTATCCATTTGAATCTGTTCTGACCTTTGGTTCATGGCATACGCTTATGCCATGTCACATTACCTCATCATATCATAAAAGCTAAATGTCATACAGTGTCACATCTTAACCTAAGACAGCGCATCAGCCCCACTGTTTTCAGATTAAGTATCATGTACCAAGAGCACAGTAAATACATCGTCTCATAGGTTATTTTAGCAGTTAGCAGTCGCATAAGAAGTTGAAGGCAATATTCATGCAAATGAATAGATATAGCATAATTTATTTGGAACCTCTCTGGGGCTTATTTACTGCGTATTATTTCCACAGATAATTTTGCTATGTGTTAACAAATATTTTGAACAATTCTTTTCAATACTCAGAACGACAAGCCCTTGGAAATCTGCTGCTTAAGACTCCCTGAATTATTACCATGTTTGAGGTGAAAGAGCATGGCACCTGGGGGCAACTGCCCAACAAAATTGTCCTTGCCTTCTGCGTGGGATTGCCCTGCTTACAATGTTCCTAGCTTTCTATCAGCCTATGAGTCAAAGCCTAGCAATTTAATCAAGCTTGTGTCTGTTTATAAAGCTTATGTCATCTGAGCGGGAAACTGAAGCAATCCCTTGTGACTTAGGGGACCAGTCACACATAGCCAAAAATGACTGACCATGGGAGCTTGGCTGCCACAGGATGCAATTTGTTTAGACAAATGGCTAACAAACAACTGCGAGTGATACACAGGTTTGAATAAATTATCATCAGTCCACGGGAAGCTCACAGACTGGAAAAGAAGGCAGGCAAAGTATACATTCATCCTGCAAACTGGTTAAGTGATCTCTCCAGCCCTACTTAACCTACACAATGCTAGTCTTTGATAAGACTTGCATGCAATCAAAAAAGTAAAGTTTTAATATTCCAAGGAAAGGTAAGTTACATGCAGCTGCAAAATGACACCTGGCGGCCCTTTGGGAGAGTGGCTATCATGCTCTCTTGAGGTGAGGGCAGAGGGGTGGGCAGGTGGAGTTGCTTTCGGAAGATCTTTGCTTCTGGGCACATGGAAGTTGTGTAGACCTGGAATTAAGAAGTTTCAAAGCAAATACTTCTGATTGTTTGTCTAGCTACATTTTTTTTTCTCTCGTGAGTACAGGCAGTTGCCGTTTCAATGAGCATAGCTTTGTCAGGCCACATGACAGAAACATCCTAACTTGCTTCCCTTCTCCTCCTCCCACTCCATGCTGGGCATGTAGGGAGGGAGGGAAGGGACAAGCAGAGCTGTGCCCTCCCTGCCAGGCTGCATGCTGGGATATTCCCTTTCCTTGTCCCTGCTACAGTCATGCCTTGCCTACTGTCTCATGCATGTGATGGGGTGATAGGGGCTCATGAAACAGTGGGGAGCAACTAGACTTGTTGCATGCAGATGTAGCTCACCTGTTTTGAAAGTCTGAGTGTCATGTGGCATTTGGCAGCAAGGTGCCAAAGAGAAGTAGGAAACCAGGGAGATGGGATTTAACCAGGGAATGAGGCTGCTGAGGTCACAACCATAAGGACCAGCTCCACCACATGTCAGAGCCTTCTGTGTGAAATGCTGAGCATCCACAAGCTCCCCTGTGGTCCACGAAACCAAAAGGATTTGAGGGTTTCCAAAGACTTCTTGGAAATACTCAGCTTCTTTCAAGACTAGATTCCCCCCATCACTCCCTCCTTTTGCCTTCCTGTTCCTCCCTCAGTTGAAATGTCTAATACTTACTAACTAAATCATTAACTGAGTTAAGCATTTTAATAGGCTAAGTAATTATAGCCCATGGTCATAATAAATGATATGGAGAGGGGATTTTTTGATTAAGAAATGTTTTCCCACCCCTGTATAGCATATGACCTTCAATGTATAGGCCATATTTCTCACTCACTCTGCCACCCTGAGGGCACTGCTTCCCTTTATATATATAAAAAAAAATGTTAATGATGCACTAGTAATCACATGGCTGCATTTGAACGAATCTCATTCCAGACTTTCCCTGAAGGGTTTAATTATATGGGTTTGTGCAGAATTACACCCAGTTGTAATCCTAGGGTCTGCTAGTGTAGCTGGTGGTTCATTTGAGCATCTACACTCCTGCCCAAGTGTGCACAAAGAAATGTGCCACAACATTCAGAAGAAAAGCTTAATGAACATAACTGCAAATTGAACCTCTTTAACAACGATATGTACCTTTCTGCAGAATAGCTGAACATAACTCTGAGTTATCCCTTCAATATGGGAAGAAAACATGGTCTCAGTTAGTTCTTTTCATTATGCAATTTAATGTAAATATATTTTTTTCAGCCACAGATATTTCAAAAAATAACCAATTCAAAAGGATCTCCTTCCCTGATATCCTCCTATTAAAGGTCTGGGTCAAAGTCTGACATCTGCTACCCTGCTATAAAGCTAGAGATGATACCTGGATTCCAGTGGAGTAGCTCTGGATTTATACCAATTCCAATGAAAGCTAATTTAGCCTTCTAAATATGTAATTGTTCTCAGTGCAAAAAAAAATCTATTAATCCCTCACAGCAGTCACTGATTGTGGCATTTTAACAATAACAGCCAGCATGATTGAGTGTTTTCAGTGGTTACTGACAGATGGTCATTGTGTTACAAAACAGCCTCCAGTAAATAATGACCATATCCACATGAGAGATGGAAAATAGTTCTCTATTGTATGATCCTTTTTTGCTGCACATAATGAAGTAGAAATGTCTTCGACTCCATTTTATACTGATACTGAAAGGCCAAAACTTCCATTTGAATGAAAAGTGATAAGAATATGAAAGCAGAAAGGTTCCAAGTTGCTTTTATTTGTTTGCTTGCCTGTTTGTTTGCATCTAATAAACCATCAGGACTTTGTGGTTAATGTATGTTCTTCTATCCTTATTTTATAGGATACAGTTCCCTTAGGGTGCTAATGGAGCTTTTTAAAGATCACAAGTAAACTAAAGGCGAAGATGTGGTTTAATAGTTACAAGATGACAGGGCTAAAACTCTGCTTCGTCTTAACATGACGAGTGTGAGTGCACGGTGGTCTGCGTGGCTGGGGAAGAGAGTTCATTCTAACCACAGTGCTTAGGACCATAATGCGTGCTAACAGTTTATTACATTAACATTCACAGAGCTGTGAATTTACTAATGTTCCTAACGTTGCTACAGAAATTATGTCTGTTATACTGAAAAAGAATCTGAAGCACTAAGCGTGTTCAATAGATGCCTCAAAAATGTTAGTAGATGCCTTATTGTACACTAGGAACAACACAGTAGAAGTAGGAGAGAAGAGCCTACCTGGCTAGCAGATTATAGTCAAATGAGGGAAACATGCTGTCTTGCATCAGACTATTGATAAATAAAAGGAGTATTTTTCATAAGCACAGAGACAACTAAGCCTACCTTACTAAATACATGCAGACCTAAATTTTTGAAGAATAAATTGTTGATCAGTAACTGTCTTCATTCCCATTGCAAAAAGTCTCGATCCAACTGAGCTGAAGTGAAATGATGAAGCACAACTGGAAAAATGAATACACAGCTATTTGTTTATGTGTTGACTGTTCAGGAGTACAGAAAGTAGCTAAACTGGTTTTCATCATTAAAAAGAGCAGGTAAAGCTAAATACATGGAATGAACAGATCTATCAAATAAGAATGGTCCTGTCAGCTCTCAGAACCAAACTATCCTTCAGCAGTAATTTTCAGACCCATCTTGCACAACCTACAGCAAAAACACTCATGACTTCCACTGAATCTTTATCTGTGCTGGACCCGATTGCTCACCACTTCACGTTTGCACTTCACTACATTTTAATATTTGATGTCTTAAACTGGATTATTTTACTGACTCTTACTTTGTAATCAGGGGGAAAAGCAAAACTTCCAAAACCGTAAGCATCTCGTCTACAGAAGTTTTCAGGGCACACTTTGCACAAAGTTCACTACTATGGAGGTCAATGATCAGATTGAAATCAGAAACTTCCGTGTGTCTGAGTGACCCCTTCCAGCTGCAAGTGCTCTTGGGTCGTAACTTATGGGGTTTGTATCTCTCCATGTGTTTACATGTGTTTGAATTAGGAATTGTGCTGAACTAGGTTCTGCGATTAGAAGCAAGAGCTGTGCTTTTATTAGAGGCCATAATGAGTTCTCAGCGCTAGTCACTTGACCCCGACAAGCTGTGGGAAAGATTTTCTATGGTGGTTCCCACTTGTTTCTGATAGTGAAGTAGCCTCTTCAAGACCAACTAATCTCCGTAAAGGTGAGAGACGTCCTCATATCTATTAAGTAACCATTTATAATTCAGAAGAACATTTATGAAAGCAGCAGCATGTCTTTTGTTTACTATATATGGGACACATTCAATGCTTAAACTAAGTGAGCACTTTTGCTACAACTTGTTGGCAGTTTGAAATCCTGTGGGGAAATGAGCGCATGGCTTCATCACCTGCTAGAGAGCTATCACAGCTCGCCCTTAGCTAGCAACCTCACAGACCTTGAAAGCTGAATGATTACAGAGGTTTACCTTATCATATTTAAAGGTGGTATCTTCATGTCAAGGTTGCAACAAAGCAAAGCAGATCTTGTAATAGCAGTATCTGGAGTAAAAAGATGACTCCTGGCCCTTGGCGATTTCCAGACATTTTTCATTGCCGTAACATAATTTAAGCATGTCATTATTTGTAACTTAAATATATTAAAACAAAGTCTTGTACCTCTAAGCAAAGGAACACTGAAAGGGAGAGACAAAAATCACTCATTTCCTCATTCTCAGCTGTCATGGTCTTGTGAAGCTACTTCCTTGGCCAGTGGTACCTTAAATATATTCTCTAACTATACTCAAATGGAGCTAAATCTTACTTTATCTCCTTACAGAACTCCCACCCACTTTTTATTTCCTTGTATGAAAAGCAGAGGGGGACATGGGAAGTATTCTTTCTCCAAATAACAGGCTTCAGAGCTATCATGCATGGGTTGTACAGGGAAGGGAGGACATTTCTAACACCATGAAGGCATATAATGGAATAGCATCTGCAGACTCTTTGTCAAGGTTGAATTGAAAATCCCAATGTTCCTATAAGGGATTTATTTGTAGGCATACTACTAAGGAGTACATGTTAAATTTACAAACACAGACAGCAAAAGAAAGAGACACACGCACGCATACACATATTCACAAAGTATATATCCATGTGATACCACAATTATGACAATGCAATAGCTTTCATGTCGAGTGCTGTGTGCCACAGCTCACCAACTCAGCACATTACACACAGACTCCACCAGTCCACTCAGTTCCTAAATCTGGTCTTCCAAAATGGATCTTGTCCTTGCCTCTCCGGAGAGCTATGAGTCTTGAAGCCCTACTGTCTCTGGGATTGTGGGCATGCTTTTCTCCACTGAGGGAGAAATGAGCATCTCTCATTTTCCCACACTGTGGAAGAACCTTTTGCAGTTTTTGTATCATCACTTTGAATTCTGCCCCAGCATTCTTACAAGCTCATTTGAATTTGGTGCCATCCTTGGTTTTATATATGACCTTCCTGCTCAGCTATCCACTCAGATAACAAATATTTGGAAAATAAGCAGGTCTCAGATGCCTTCTAAGAAGAGATCCTATGTGGAATCTCACTTTCCTGCCAGTTTGCCAGTGATTACTTTTTTGAAAACTTATTTTCAACCATCTGTTTATCTACATTGTGAATCAAGGTTGCTGTCTACCACAGCACCCTATAGCTAAACTGATGAGATATGATTCGGGTAGGTGGACTTCAAGGTGGGTAAAAAATTGGCTGGACCATTGGGCTCAAAGCATGTGACAACAGCACAAAATCCAATTGTCAACCAAATAGTAGCGTTCCTCCAGGGTTAATACTGGGGCAAATACTGTCTTTATTAATGAGCTGAAAAATCATTAAATTTGTGGATAATAGACAGCAAATTCTGCATATGTGCTGGGCTGAAGAGGAGCCAATTCTTCAGTGAGGCTCTGGAGGATGGGGCTGCTGTCCAGTGGGTGCGGGCAGACTGGAGGAATGGGCTGGAAGAAGCTTAACATTGTTCAAAAACAAATTTAAGTTTTACATCCTCAGTGGAAAACCTCTGTGCAACAGCACAGGCTGGGGGTTGGCTGGATAGGAAGCAGCTTTGCCGAAAGGACATGAGGGTCCATGGGGGTAAGAAGTTGAACAAGTTTCAACAGCATGCCTTTGTGGCAAAGAAAGCCAGGCCCATCCTGGCCTCTGCTAATGGAAGTGCAGCCACAGAGAAACTTAGAGAACTGATCCTCCAGATGTCCTTTCCAACCTAAATTTCTCTATGACAGCCCTTATTTCCTCAGCTTGTTTAAAGGACGTGACAGGACACAGAGGAAAACCCAACCCAGTACCGAAGTTCTCCTTTAACATTAATAAGGCTTTTGATGCTCTCTGCCAGTTCAGTTACCGTATTAAAGAAGAAAATGTGGTGGAATGATATATACTGTTTCTGGGAACCCCATATGAGCTGTTTGTTAATCTTCTCATCTTCCAGGTACTTGTTACATATTTTCTCCTAGTACTAGAATGCGATAAAGCAAAACAAACAAACAAACAAACAAAGCTGACTAGCTTACTATAAGTCTGGTCCCCCCCCCCCCCCAATGTTTATAAAAGATAATGATGAAAATCTTCCACATCCTGCACAAGTTCTGGGTAACAATTGCTAACTGTGAGCGTAATTTGTTCACCTCAAGGATTTTTCAGTGCTTGCTTTAATTTTACCTGGGAGTATTTTCAAGGACATTGACCTTGATACATGCCCGTACTCTCATTCTTAAAGGTCAGGCATCACTTCTCTTAAACACAGTGCCCCAGTGCTTTAGCAGGTAAGGAGCATGGAGGTTTGGGAACTTTGGGAATATTTACTGTGCTGGCTCAGAAATTCTCAAACTTCCCGGGAAGATGGAGTCTCTGTTCCCTCCACATCCTCCTGTGTGCAGAGGTATGCCCATTATAATGCACAGGGGTTCCAGGCTGCTGAGGTCCTCTCCTTTTCTCCCTGAACTACAGTCCTTCTTCCACTGTGAGAAATAAGTCGGATGGAGTCAGAAATGGAAGAACAGAACAGGCAGTATGGAAACCCAGCTCGGTCCTATATACCTTTCCAGGGACAAGGAATCTAAAAGGCAGGTCTTGTGTTAACGTCCTTACGGGATCCAAATCCTCACCAGGATCTGGCCTTTTATTCCCATACAGGGATTAAATAAAAGACTAGATCTATAGATTTGCCAGGAGTCATTGCGCTTTTTTTGTATTGGCAGAGCTTATTTGGATGTTCAAGCAGGACTTTTGTACATATACATCAGTAAATCATCTGTAGGCCTTAAAAATCAGCTAGGGTCAAATCCTGAATTTAACTGAAGGTCTTTGAAAATCATGGACCTAAACTAGACCAACTCAATGTCTCTGTTGAACAATAAGCCTGCTGCAGAATGTTTAAAGGAATGATATCTGGTGTAGAAAAGTAAGCATATCTACATGAGATATCTGATATAAAGCATCCATCATTGTGCCTTCAATCAACTAAACAGAATGCCTTTCCCACCTCAGAGAAGCTGAGGTCTAGATGTTGCACCCCCGGGAGAGAAAAGATGCATGTTTTTCAAGCTGCATCCTGTCTGACCTTGTAACTGCTCATGCCTGATGAGGACTTGGGGATTATATAAAACAGAAAATCAAGCCTGAATAAAGTCTTTAAACTTTGAGGGCTACTTTTGGGTTGCTGTATTGATCTTTGATGATGTGGCATCTAGCATGTTACTTATGGTAACTCTAAGGCTCAGGGAGTCCAGATCTCAGCACGGACCCAGAAGATTTGTTTCAAATGCACTTATTTTCATATTGTCCTGTTTAATTTTTTTTTTTTTTAAACGCTAAGTTCATATTACAGACATGGGAGCTATATCAGCAAATGCTAGACTTGAATACATACTTTTAGTAATCCGGTTACTAAAATATAATAAATGAAGATTATTAGAGGAGTAATTTTTATTCAAGATATTCTTAACTGCACAAACTGTTTGGGACTAAATCCATAAAATAAGGATGTAGACAAAATCTAGACATCAGGTCCTTTTGAAATCCAACACTGTAATTTATGGCTTCAGGTTGCTGTTCAGAACCATGAGGAAGGTCATAATGTCTGGAGATTTCCAAAACAGTTACTCAGACTTACCCATCCACAGATGACTGATCTCCTATCCTAGACCTGTCACACTTAAACACTAGACATCCCCTTGCCTATCTGATTTGTGAGGCCCAGACCACTCTATTAGGGAGGGTCTGCACTAAAACCAGCTAGAGATGGTTTTAGTTCAAACGATCCATGTGGAGTTGTCTTCCTGAAAGGATGCAAAATCAGCCTGCCTAGTTTTTGGAATATTTTCCTGATTGCCAAGTTATACCATGTTGTGAGATAGAGGAGCTATACCTCCATAACTGTTCATTTAATAGCTGTGGCTATTTCATTGCCACAGCTTTCTAGCCTAGTGGTTTGTTCACATCTGGACAGTGAGAAAGTTGCATCCCAATTCCCATTTTCAGAAATATTTCAGTAATTTATATTAAGCAGTAATTAGAAAGAGCCTGGAGCACATTTCTCCCCTTTCCTTGGGAGTGTATGACAGACTCAGCACTTTTCTTTCTGTAGTCTAATGAATATCAGGAGGCAGGGGACTACATGTCCATGTAGACTGAGAAGGGGCTAGAGCTCAGATAAAATAGTGAGGGCACAAACATCAACTAATAGCTGTCACATGAACATTGCTGTGGTGGCAATATACCTGTGCTTGTCAAATTTTCCCTGTTGATGCTTCTAAGGACCTCAGCAGTTCTCCTGCATCTCAAAGCAAATATTCATTAGCATGGTCTTTTCAGAGAAGAGTGGATTTATGAAAAAGTATGTCTGTGAAGAGTTGAAATTATGTGTAAATTCAGATTGCATCCAACAAACAATTTCAGCTAGAAAAGAAAAAGTGAAAAACATGTTGAAAATATTGAAATATTCTGTTTCAGTATTTTTAAAGGAAAATGTTTCATTAAAAAAATTAAACCTAAACGTTATGCTGTAATGTCATTTCATCACTTTTTTTTCCCTTATAAAAATCTGTTTGAAAAGTAGCTTAAGTTGACAGGAAACGAAATAAGAAAGGGCTAAGAGGGGATTTTTTTCACATATGTAAGAACCAAAACAAGCTACTTAAGGTTGAATTGAATACTTCTAGCTAATTCAAGGGTTTTTTTTTGTTTACTCTAATAAATCCTCAAAAAGTCAAATCATGACTTCACAAAATTTTTGCCTAAAACACTTCACAGCAAAATCCATGATTCAGCCAGATCCAGCATACATTCATGTGGTCAGGGAAATGGCCAAACCACAGGTGGAAGGACAGACAGTCTTTGCTAATGATCTAATTCTCACAGCCACAGTATAAGCCAGCACCGGGATTTATTTATTTCTTCTCAAAATGAAAATCCTGAGTATACAGAGAACAGCAAAACTGGAAGAAAAGCATTTCCTTATACGCCCTTCTGTTTTGTTCAGGTACTGTCAGATAGTTATGCTCAGGTGGTGTTTTCTTTTTAAAAACTATATATTTAGAACACAAAGCCACGAAATGTTTAATACCATTCTGGAAAACTGACTTGTACAGAGTTTAATTACATTTATTATTTAACAAGCGAGTGGCAAAACTTATTTTAGGTTCCTCAGAGCATTTCAGATATTAGCAGGCTTTATAGAGATAAGAATAATGGGATTACTAGGGATCTCAATACTATAAAGCAGATTTAAAAACTACAATGAATATGGCTATTACTATCACTTTAGAACTATGCTACAATCTATTACGCTTTCTTAGCAAGTTAATGAAATTCTTTGTCCCACACACAAGGATCTGCAATATAATGAAGTTATTAATGAAAATAAGTCAACGTTTTAGAAAGAATAAAAAGGATCACTGGCAAAAAGGGAAATGTAATTCACTTATTCAACAATCATACTATTGTTTTGTAAACAATACAATTTTTTAAAAAGCTTATCACTTCATGCTGTACACAGATCTTTTGTAAAATATTGGTGCATGTATTTCTCTGAACGTCTAAATCAGTTTTTAAAAGCAAAGTTTTGCTTATAATCTGCAATAGGAATGTAACTACAGCAACTAAAAAACACCAAGTGCTATTTCAGGAGTAACAAGTAAGGTTTACAAGCTTTAAAAATTTCTCATGCCAACAGCTGTTGTTTTTCTTTTATTGTGGTTTAATACAGTTTTAGAATTCCCTTGGCTTTAAGACCAAGTGTAAAACATTTCTGATTCTTCTTACATTATACTGAAGGACAGGCTGATTTGTTAGAAGTTTTGTTTGTTTCACATATTAAAAATCAAGCAATAAGGCACAATGTGGAGGAGCGATTATCTGATGATAACCCCAGCTTCCTGAAATTGCTTTATTGCAAATATAAATATATTTTAGATTGTTCATTGGATATTAAGGGCATTAGCATGCTCATAGAGTTTAATCTTTCCCTTTAGAATATTAAATTCATAAGGCTTTTTTTTTGTCTAAGCTATTTTTTAATGTGCAAGAGAGGACTTCATATACTCAAGAAATACTGTAATTGGCTGGTGCATACTCCACCGGGGAGATTAATTTACGAGCACTGTACAGTTCTGCTAAAACTACTTCTCAACATTTCAAAATGTCAATAGTATATTTTCCCAGCCCTGTAAACACATTTTGATACACAATATAAACTTTAATGGTAGTTTTAAGACACCTCTGGGGGTATGGTTATTTAAGCAATAAGACACAGTAGGGTGTGAATTATGGTATAATAATTCCCTACCAACTGCATTGTTAGGCACGAGGCCAAAGGCCAGGGGACCAATGAACACACTAGGTGTGAATTATGACATCATAAGTCACACTCTGGAGTGTCTTACTGCCATTAGAGAAATATTTAAAACATGTTTTAACACAAATACTTTATTCCTATAGTACTATATTTTAATGGAATATCCTAAAAAATCTTCCCAAGGAAAAAGTTAGCCATTACATAACCTGGAATTAATAACAAAATTGAAAAAAAAAAGTCTCTCATCTTCTGCTATTTAGTTTGTCATATTGCACTGTGGTTACATGCTTTAAGGAAGAGCCCCAGAAAATATATGTCTTACCCAAGTTTGCAAAAAATAGAACAAAGAGCTTCTGCACAGGCAGGGGGGGGGGGGGGGGGGAGGGGGGGAATCTGCTTTGCCCTTTGTCTGGAGAATCAGATTGCCTGAATCAGGTTTGTACTGCCTTCTCCCGTGTAACTGTATCGATGAAACTGCTGGAAAACCTACACACCTTTTTTCCACACCTGGTTCATACTGCTGCAATAGGGCGCAATACGGACGTTGAAAGAGTAGCAAAAAGGTTCCTTAGACCCCATTTGCGCTCCTGCAGCTGAGGCCGATCACTGCTCTAAGACACCTTTTAGTAAGGATCGCAAATAGTATTACGTGCATTTGTACTATTTCCCATTTTAAACTCCATTTTAAACTCCACTTGACCACTGTATTCTCTCCCCTCTGGGTACTCCCACGTTACAAGGGCAGCAATGACAACAGTGCTGTCTGGAGATACACAAGCTCACCTTACAAATAGCTAGCTCGGTGACTGGTAGCACGCTCACTGCCGCAGCAGGGATCTTGGCATGATCTAAACTGGCTTCTCAGTCAGTTTTTACAGCTTGCCCTAAACCTTCAGGCTGCTGTGGGTTGATTGCTACCAGTCACCAAGCCAGCTAGTGGGCATCAGAGTTAGCAATATGATAGAGCTTATGAGGGGGCTGTTTGCCAGGCCCGTTTGAGAAGCGATAAGCCTGAGGGCATGTCTGCACGTCTCAGTGCAGTGAGGTGTTGGGGATGGCTAAGCTAGCGGGGTAGATGTTGTTAATGGCTATGTATAGCGATGCTGTGCCGTGT
>NW_008824651.1:1185224-1198674 GCF_000699105.1 Pygoscelis adeliae
CGGCCAGTTCTGGAGCCATTTCATTTCGCTTTCACACAGGGATCTCTGTGTGTCCCTGATTATCTGAGCAAAAAGGCAGAAACCTCAGTTCTTCCAGGCAAAGCCTCGTTCTGACATAATTGTTTTAGCGGGTGAGAGTTGTTTTCTGCATAACCTCACAGTGGTTAGCTGCCCCTCCTGGATAAAGTCACGATCTATGGCCATTTACATCAGCTGAAGGTAACATTCAGAGTCTAGAGTCCCTGCTTCTCCATGAAATAGAAATGGGTACTCTGTAAGAGAGGACTTCTGTGACGTTAACAGTGGTAACAAGGTAAAATTCTGAGCTAACCTAGTGTCTCCCCCTCCTTGTCCACTCAAAATGTCTGTTTTAACCTCCAGCAAGAGAAGGTGCGTAATTCTGCCTACAGCTTGATGATACTCATGGGAACAATTTGAGTTTTGCTGCTTCCCTGTAAAAACAAACAAACAAACAAGCATGTGATTGCTTTTTGCCATTCAGCCTGCTTGGAGCTTCTGTCAAACACGATGAAAAAACCTACATCTCTAAGCAGGTTTTTTTCCTTTCCCAACAACTTCCAACCAAGGGTGAGCTCACTTTTTTTAAACCTAGCTTACATTTGAAAATATTAGTTTTACATCCACTTGCAAAATTACAAGCACTTTTTCCTGGATCCCAATAGGAGTGGGGCAAACAGCCAAGAAAAGTGTTTCACACTGGCTCTACATACTCCAAGAACTTAAAATAAGCAGCCCCTGACAAAATACCTGTGTATATATATAAATTACACCTTTTAGTGGCAAAGCAGTATTTCAAAGACTGCTGAGCAGTAGCTAACAAGTTTCCAGCAGCATGTTTTTCATAAATTAACATTACTGCTCAGAACTCACGTTTGCCAACTAGTATGCTCCAATTTCTGAAACCGTTTCATTACATGAAATTTGAGGTATAAATGCATCACTGTACCACCATAAGGACATAATCCTTTGATATACCCATCTCCATAAAGCCTTCTGGCTTGTAACAGTAAATCACAGTCCTGTTTTCATACCTCATTACCATTACGTATCTTTCCACTGACACCTGACCTTACGCATAATCAGGTATGAATTTTAAACCATACTTATAATCTAAATGAGTGCCTCATTATTTTACATAACCCAGAATGAAATAAGATTTGAGATGTAACTGCAGAATTCACAGCTCACATATTCAGAAACACAGGTCTACCGAAAAGGAGTCATGGTCTCTAATTCATGACTGTAAACAGCACCAAATCACACCTGCATATAGGAGCTTTGCAAGGATTTTGGATTGGAGTTTAGAAAGGATATTGCCGGTTCTGAAAAAACAACACAGTGTTGAAACTGTTTGGTATGTTGTTAAAGATAAACTGTGAAAGAAAAATGCGAGTACTGAATTTATTACCTGTATTTTGAAGAAAGAACGACAGCACCAATTGCATAAAGTTATAAAACACCAGTAATAAACATGTAAATAATCTTCAGGTTTGCAACGCCAAGAGAACACAGACATCTACAAAGAAATATATATATGTATACATGTAATATAATAAAACCATTCATTAGGGAACAAGAAACATCATATTTTTTTACTATATAAAACAGCTGTACAGTGTGCACAGAGACTTCACTGATCTTTCTGCAATGCCTGTCAGTCACTTCTCCCCATCATCATTTGCTTAACATAGTTTCTTTATTGTCCATGGGAGAACTCTAAGTGACCATCTTGTACTCTTAAACTAAGAACTTATAGTGCAGTTTGCCTCCAAATATATATACACACGCATACATATATATACTCACAGATGCACACATATATGTATATGTGTATATATATGAAAAGAACAAACACACACATGTACACGCACACACGACAGATCTAAATAGCTCCTCCATCCTGTGCTCTTGAATGAGTGCTTATAAAAAATCCCCGCACGCTTTGTGAAGGGAAGAAAACTTGCTGATTGTGCAGATTGAAGTCATTAGGTGGTTTCATTCCTAACAGTCTGCAAACACACACATCTGAATCACATGGTGCTATCCCATATGCCTGAAGAGAGTCTGTTGCAGGAGGTATCTTCTACCTTCTTCAGCAGCGTTGGCTTTTTACAAGGCGGTGGAGGTGGGGCTGTGATTCTTTGCTCAGTGTTGTGCAAGATTTGCTGCCAGTCTTCTCTCTCTTCACACAGCTTTCTCCTCCAATCTAGAAGCTCTTGCAGAGCCACACTCTCATTCTCTGAAAGTCTAAGCTGATGAATAACCTGTTGTGAGAAGGAAATGACAATAATAAAAAAGGTGGATAAAGTTAATTCTCCTGGCAGTGTAAAACTGCAAAGTCCATGTTGAATGATACCTCACCCAGGATCCTCTCCCTCTTTTGTCATGGATGTAAACCTGTGGGCAGGGCAGACTCAGGTCCTGTTTTCTTATCTCCTTTGTAAAGAGCTCAGTGACATGTATAATGATGTATAAGCAATAACGACTTTCAGCAAAATAACCTTCCCTTGAACTCACGAGAGGTGTTTTATACTGCCAAGCCCTGTCCGAGGAGGGAACCACCTTCTGCTCTCCATCCATTATTTGCAAAGGGCACCACAGAGCGTTATAAGCTTATCCACACATTCTAGTAGGATGATGAACAGAAATCCTGAGACCGCTACAGCGTGCCCTGGCTTAGCCATGTTAGAGGGTGAATGTCTGTGAGTGCTTCCATTCTTTACAATTAAAGAAATAAATAGATGCATGTGGGTAAGCACTCAAGTTCTACACTTTTACTGAGGGGAAGCTGCTCTCATTTGTACTACAGCTGAAAGAAAACAGATCAAACAACCCTGTTAATAATTTGAAGCAATGTTGTCCTCCAAAAGGGTTTAAAACTTTGTGCTTAACTCACTGCCCCCAGTCCCCATTTATCATTCTTTACGCTGAAAATAAAGAAAAGTAATGATTTAGAATTGCCTTATTTCAATCTCATGTCTGAAAGTCACGGAACTGAAGCTGTATGAAGCAGGTGCCAAAAATGAAACAAATGGAAAAAACTCCCCTATGTCAGCAAAGGCTACATGAACACAGTCCTCTGAAACACACAAAACAGACTGCCTACAGTGATGAGTAGTCCATATTTCTAACAACTTGGTCTTAAAACTGTTGTCATATAATACTGTTATACTCACAAAATACTCCTTTACACAGAGCAAATAGCAGCTGCAGGAGTAGCAAGGTTTTGTTCCTAAATGTAAATACCCAAATAGCCATAACCAAGAAACTATAACCTGTTTTGCTGCTTAGAATTAGTAATGCTACTTGTCACAGATACGTGTTATCCTTAGAACCAGGAGCTGGCCCTTGTCTTCCTCCAGAGAATACATTAACAACTTAAAATGTAGTTTCAGTTGGCCTGAAACTATTTATAAATTCATCTTGAAGTAGCTAAACAGTTCTGTACTAGATTCATAATCCACCTAGAAGAAACTGTTCCTTCCCATTTAACTTTTCTGTTCCAATGATTATTTATTTTGTTCAAGTCAGTTTGAAGCCCTCATGACAGCACAAGTCCACGAAGCTATGAAGTCCATCTCACCATCCTTTAAGACCTACTTAGCACCTATGCAGTACAGCAGCACCTAGAGCAGGTACTGAGAGCTCTTCGCTTGGGGGTATTCTGTAGCAGAAGGGGCCTACCTAGGGAACATGAACCAAACCCACCATAACAGCTACCTGCCCATGGCCCTTACCCTGCTACCTTCCTTCTTAAGGACCCCACAGGGGCACCTATAAGAGGCACCTATCACATGACTAATATGCCCATTCTTCACACAACGGGCTCACGTGAGAAGTGTGGCTATTCTTGTCAAGGTTGCATTTATACTCCTTGTCATAATGGCTGCATGTTAGTTACCATGATAAAGGAATCGATGCGCAGTGCCCTTAAATGCTCATGAGACACCACGCAAGTGGTCGGTTCCAGTTGCAAGGAGGGCTGAGTGACATGAAGGGCATTTTTGTCACTGATGGGCAACGAAGTTCCAGGGGTAGAAGACACTGCTATTGCCTGTGGCTCCTGCTGTTCCTTCATGGAATAGCAGGTACCTGGGTACAGAGGCTTATACAGGCTTTACACTGCTGCTTCAAATGTGTCCTGTGCAAGTCAGACCTTTCACACGTGCTGTCAGAGAAGGAATGAGCCCTTACATGGAGATGTCTGAAGATCGATGGGGAATCTGCTTAATTTCTGGTTGGTTGATACTTCAAAAGGAAATGCATTAACCTATACAATGTCTGAATAAAGGGTATTATAATTTCAAGCACAGTTGTAAATTCTGCATTTTTAAGAAAAAAGAAAAAAATGGAAAGTGTTTTAAAGACTTCATTAAAGTATATTTCGGTGCCATCCCAATTGTATACCACTATGAAATCAAAATCCTCTTTGCTTTTACGTTTACACAAAATGCAACAGGGCATCTCAAAGAAAAATGAAATGTTCCACAGATATTGTTAGAGGGATATCAGAGACTTCTTGTGTACCAGAACATATTACCTTTTTTTTCCTTTTTTTTTTTTTTTTTTTTTTTCCTTCAGTGTGAGTAGGAATGATTAGAAGACAAATGAAAAGTTTGTAATTGGAAACAATTTATCAAGAAAGACAGGTCAGGTAGTTTTATCCTATAGGACAGGTGTGTAGTTTGGGAGGCACCGTGGCTTACTGTGGCCAATTTCTACCAATTTTTGTGGGTTTAATTTACAGGCATAGAAAACAGATAGATTGGAATCCAGTCTTCCCAATTTAGACACCTTATTTGCATCTAAATTTTAGGCATTTCATGAACCTGTATTGGGCATGCTTCTCAGAGAGGTGCTGGAACATACAAAAAGCAAGCTGTGTTAGACTGTCATTGCAAGAGTTTCATATGAAAAAGTTTCAGACATAAGTAATCAAAGACGTGCCTGAACACTGGCAGATAAGTATACTTATAAGAAAACAGATATTTTGGAATTCTGTGTTATTGGATGTGCTCAGGTGACAAAGTTTGATAGCATGACTCCAATGAAGTACGGAGGAATTTTCAGTTTTGAAACATGGACAAAATATTTGTATGGAGGCAGCGCCACTGCTATTCTAAGAAACATAAAGGCACACAGGTGCAGGGTGAAAAGCAAGTACAATTTGCCTGGGCAAGGCAATTGACAAATGCATCCTATTTATAGCTTATAGGCACTGAAGAAGCTTTATTATCCCGACCATGCTTATGCAAGCTGTAAATTAATGTTGGGTCAGCAGTTTCACTGTAGAGCTTATTTTCCAATGTAGAATGGACAAATGTTGGTCCAGTCAACAAATAAGTGTACATTCTTTTATTGTATTTTTTTAAACAAGGATGGAAAAATATCTCAAATCTTTATTTGTTATGAGACTGATCTGGTAAGTAAGCTGGAAAAAGTGCCTATTTCAACCTGGATGGAGGACATGTGATGGAAATGCAGTGGAAATGAAATGGGGGAAAATGCACAAGAATGGCAGAGCTTTAAATGAATCAATTAATTTAATTAGATCTATTTGAATAATATGGTATCTTTTCTCTTTTCCATTCATGAGTAGACCTGTGACAAGCTAAAGATTTATTATACATATTCATTATAGAAAAGACTTGCTGAATCATTTTACATGAAGCACAATGTAAAACAGCAAGCTATATTTCTTCATTATTATTCTATATCCCGAACAGGTATTTTGTGAAGGGTGAATGAGGTGTGTAGGAAGTAATTATTTTAAGACTACTGATCTTTTCAATGAACACTGAACAAACAACTTCAACCATTAAGGGGTAGAGATGGTACCAATCGTGGACCAGGATTTTCCTACTCAAAGTCAGTGGTCAATCAGACATGGGCAACATAGCATTTGGGCTAGACCCACAAAAACATATAGCATTTGAATACCCAGCATTTAACAGCCCTGCCATCTGGTGGAAACACCATCCCTGCGTTTGGTATCCAGAGTCCTTACTGAGCAAACAACAAAAGCTGAAGTGTCAAAGACAGTGACGCACAAGAGAAGAGCATGTGGAGTTACCAAAGCTATTCATCGGAAACTGCAATGGAGTGAAACAGTTAAACAAAATCCATATTTTTCACTGAAAAATATGGCAAGATGAACAAAATAAATTTGTAAGGAGCAGCCCAGGGAAGAGATCCCAGTATTTGTTTCTCCCACCTCACAGCCCAAACTAGCAGACTGCAGAAGCAAGTGCTCTCCTCCTGGCACTAGGGATTTTGGTTGGTGACAGAGCACCGATGGCTCAGTTCCATCAGGACATGCATGGAAGGACTTTCACCATTATCTAGTGGTTAGATATTGGGAAATCAGAAGATGTGGATTTGACTTCTCCCAGGTTAAGGAAGAGACTGCGTTCCCACATGCTGAGAGGGCACTGCGACTACAAGAGGTGGACTCAGAGTGCAAGGAAGAAGAACTTTGGCTCCTGTGCTTTGTGCCGTCCATGTGTGATAAGTATGCTAAAGCAAATCCTTCAGAGTGAGTCCCTTGTGGTTTTAGCGCACAAGAGAGAGTGGAGACAGAGCACTTTGGTTGTATGCTGGCGACCATGAAAATCTTAGAGCACAATTTTGCCTACTGAATTATACACATTTAAGTATTGCACAGTCATTGGAGAATGAGACCCTGAATTGCCTTCTGGATTTGCGCTTTTAAATTCTGCCTAAATTTCACTTTACGGCCTAAACCAGACATACTGGATTTCAACTTTGTCTTAGAATCAAGATGAGTTGCTATAAGTCAATAAATTATTTTAATTATAGTCTTAATTCTTAGGCTAGTTAAAAAATACAGTGATTTTTTAATTATGGAAGTTGAAGGTTTCACATTTTTAAATCATTTGTGGCAAAAGGTATGCCAGATAAAAAGATTAACGGGTCCATTTAAAATCAACTTTAATTTCAGTTATTTAGAGATTTGGCTCTAGAATCTCAGGAAATTCATTCTGCATTAAAAGATCAAATGCTCTAACTTTACAGAGGATATTTTGTAACATTCAGAAGTAACAAAGAGCTTATATTGTCTATTTGTGTATCAAATGCAACAGTCTTAATCAACAAGCTATGGCTAAAGGACTCATTAAACTGTCTGCCAAACAGAGATTTATTAATTTGCGTTGGTAGATTCTTTTGAGTATTTCACCTCATTTTGCTCTCTCCCTGACCAGTAAGCCAGTAGGGTTTACTTTTTAAAAAATACGTGTATTGTATTCTAGTAATTTTTTTGGTCATTTGTGATTACATTGATTTTTCTACTACTATTCACCAGAAAATGAAGTGTTTAATTACATTCTTGGATGTTAAAACATACAAATAATTTTCCTTGCACAAAATGTAGCTCTGCATGTTTTATTATAGTTCTGTTTTTAGTTGCTTCTGTAAGTTTTAGTAAAATTCCTGAATATAGACATATAAGCACAACAGAAAACAGATTTTTAAATCACAACACAATTTAAGGACATGTATAGCGTATAAACCTGTGCTCCTGAGATATTTGCATGAGGTAGCTAGTCCATATTTTCCCTTCAGAGAAATAGATTTGTCAGTGTTGGTGCTTTAAAGTGACTGCCAGTAGATGCTCACAATTAATTATTACAGCATTATTATATTTCTCTTCCATTAGTGTTTTTAAATTGTTAGTAAAGTTGAGGTCCCATCATGGAATCCATGGGGAAATTAAGTCTAGAACAGCGATGATTTTACCTTTCTGAAATTTGATTGAGATCTAAAGTGAATTATGCAATAAATGTAAAATGTTGATGATAAATTATAATTATCTTAGAAATAGAACTGCCTTGACAAAACCCATGTTTTTACACTTTTCCAGTTTGTAGGCTGCCTAAAAATGTAAGTGGAACAAATTTCAGCCAATAGGTGACACACAGTTATCTTTATTAGAGCCCTCAAAAGCAGTTCACAAACCCCAGTGGGTCTCCTGCCGATCATCAGTTTTAAAGACAGAAGCGATCGGGATGTTCTCACCTCTCATTTCAAAATTAAAGACACAATTTCATTCAGTAATTCTGGAAATAATACTGTATGCGATTATTAGCAAGACCAACACATTTTGATTCAACCCGTGACAGGTATGCATATCTCTCACAAAAATGTTTCTAACTCATTTTAATGGCTTAATCTTTCTCTGTTTTCCTTTTGCATCTGATAAGCCTCTGCACTGACTGCTTCCAAACATGCATGTCCCATCTTTTTTCCAAACTACAGGACAGGCACACTGCAACCTCTCAAAAAACCCTGACCCCTCAGGTTCAAACAGATATGTTTGGTTTCTTCTATGTTACAAAAAAGCATAAATCAGGAAAGGATTGCTTTTCCACCAATTCTTGAAGCAAGAAAAAAAAAACCTGTCAGCCTACATGTTATTTACCAATATGACACTCATTTAAAGATACAAGGGGAAAGCACACAGTAAACCAAGGGTGTGTTAAGAAGCCTAGGCAAGCATTCAACATAAATCAAATCAATATGTAAATTTGTGTTTGATTGGGAAACCTGCATTGGCCATGTAAGACCCCAGCAGGGAGTAGAGAGCAGCTATGATAAATGAGTTTACATGCTTCTAAATTCCAATTAAAAATCTTCAAATACAAATGTACCACTGGGATCCAAGCTGATTCATGGGATTGTCTTGTGAATGCTGGGACATGCATTTTTTTGCAAATGCAGACCCACTGGATGTAATAACTTGATATGTGATATGCAACAATAAAGTGATTTTAGTTAATCGTTCTTTTAAACCGCTGATGATTTTTCTTTGTGTTGGAGCAACCTTACAATCTCCAGAAATAAAACTCTGCAAACGGATGGCAAATGGGTTTGTTGGAACGGAGAAAATGGCAAAGACGACAGGTGCTCTGTCTGGTGCAAATCTGGAATTGCTCTGGAGGAGGTATGCCAGCTTAAATAGTTAAACACGAGATCCATAACTGATAGATATATTGCATTTGCTTTGTTCTAAACAAGAAAATATTTTTTCTCTCTCGGATAAAATTTCTTACTACACCAAAAGAATAAACTACCTTTAGAACAGGTGTTGTATCGACAACGTACCAAGGGAAGATGTGACTTTGCTGATATTTTAAAATTGGGGGTAATCTTAAAAGTAACTTTGTATTTAAAATAAAACTAAAAAGGGACTACATTTCTGAACAAAATTGGATCACCACAAGAGTCAGGAAGAAACGCTTTCCCTTCTGACAAGCATTTTTCAGCTATCTGGATTTTTTGAGGGACAGATTTAATTTTCTTCCAAACATCGGTTGTGGGGCAATGCTGGAAGCAGGATATTCTGGTGTCAGAGACCACGCAGGCACAGGCATCTTTGATTGCCCAGTCCAGCCCTCTGCTATCACATGGCATTTGGAAAACTCTCAAGCTTCATCCTAAAAAAATTAATTCCACTGTTGGCCTTGGTTTGGCTTTCTGAAAGGATTTTCCAGAAAAATTCATGAAGGAAAAGTCCACTAAGGATTATTAGCTACAAAATGAAGTCTGCCTTCAGGAGGCCCTTCCCCACAGAACGCTGGAAACTGAGAGATCACACTGGCAAAAGAGGCACCCCGCACCTCTCTGTTTTCCTTAGGCAGCAGCGCCTTCTCGTTTCGTCAGAAAGAGACTCCCGGGCTGCACCCACCTTTGGTGGGCCTCAGACAGAAGATTTTATGTTCTTCATCTGACCGCAATTCTATTCCTGGTGTAAGTTGTCTGATTTTCTGTCATAGTCTTGGGGTTTTCTGCTGTGGGTTGTTTGGGTTTTTTTTTTTGGGGGGGGGGGGGGGGGGGGTTTGGTTTTGGGTGATTTTTTTTTTTTTTTTCAGGAATACATTTTAGTTGCAAAAGCAGGGCTTGGTCTTCCGTACTTTTGTACCTTTCCCTCAGTGAAGTAGTAACATGCCTGGGACCACAATATTCTCAATTAATTATGTTAACCATCTTCCATATAGCTTGGACGTATTTCAGCAATCAAACAAAGATATTATATCTTTGCAAAACAAAATCAGTACACAAATCCTGAGTATAGCTGTAATGTGTAATCTGGCAGAAAGTATTAGAACAAGGCAGGCAATGTTCAATAATATATGACAGCACACGTCAGGCACTGTGATTACCTGAGCTGGGAATACAGTTGGACAAGCCTATACATTCAAAACAGGGGTGTATTTTATTTACTTATTTGGATCTTCTGGGTTTCAATCATTTATTTATTATTATTTGTTTTGGCTGAGTTTCTTTCAACTCTAGATTTCTGATATCAACTACAAAATGACACCTTCCCAGAGTGACTAATACATCAATGAATATTGAAATATACTGTTTTTTTTCTCTAAGGTAATATTTCTCTTTCCAGATAATGTGATATGCAACATATGTGGTCTTTCCAGACCACACAATGCTCCTTAAAACCTTCAGAGCACCCTCCTAATTTGCCTCTGACACTTCAGAAAAAGATAATGTTCAGGACAGCAACCGTGCCTTTCTCAAGATGAGTTCTGAAAACAAACCATTTATCACAGAGGTCTTCAGAACAGCTGACCTAACAATGCTGATACCACTGTTTACATAATCTAACAAAAAATATCTGAAAAACTGAATCATGTTGCTACTTAACTGATCACTGCTGCTTTGTGGTATTAATGGACATATTTTACCTGATCAGTTAGAGACTAGGTTTGCCACCATGCTTTCGAAGCAATTACAAAAACAGTCATCAACTCATATTTGCTAATGTTGTGTATCATCTTTTCTTGTCTAGAAACACTACTCTTACAGTCAAACAACATTAGAGGCAAACAGCACTTAACTTATGGTCTGTTAGCAGTCTAAATCTCTGCTGATCTACACGTATGCGGCAGTGTGTGACAGCAAGGGAATGAAGGGCAGAGGGACCAGTTTATTCTCTCTCACACCAGGCACTGATGACTGAGTCAGAAGTGAAGTCACTCTCCACAGGTGCTGTTGGTGCGGTAGTGGACCACACTCCCATTGAACTCAAATTTGAAGCAGCCTTTTAAGGTGACCCATTGGCCATTGTGGCAGCCCGAGGGGAATAACTACACACTTCAGCCAAACACCTGAGCTTAGGGAGGGCGCAGGAACGCTCAGGAGGTTTTTGTTCCCTTCTCCTCAACAATCACAGCCTTCTACCAGGGGAAAGTGCAATGAGGATGAAGCAATGGAGACAGAAACGGGGCCTCAAATGTGTAGGGAGCTGACTGTGGCATCTACAGGTTCAAAAAGGAGAATCTGCACTTTCCCTTTTGGAGGTCACAGCAGTCAGATCTAGGACATACTTGCTGAGGAGAGGGGCATCAGCCTTCCAAAAGCCCTTGATACAGAAACACAAGATACTGTACCTACCGATGAATTTATACTATGCCTCATACCATTTAATCTATAAGGCACACGTTTTTGACTGTAAGTCTTCTAAAAATAAAGCTGCACTGTGTTATAAGACCTGATTTTTGTCTGTATGTGACATTACAAAGATAATTCTTTGACTTTAGTGTCAAAACAATAAACAAAACACAATTCAGGGGGATATACTGATTCAGATCAATGACAAATATGTAACATTCTGTGTCCTCTTTTGGATGTTATGTGTTTACAAAGGCGTTAGTGATTTTTTTATTACACCAGACTTGTTTGATTGCCACGTTTTGCTTCAAAGATGATCAAAGATTACTTCCAGCTAATAGGCAAACATGACAGACATTAATAACGAATGTTAAAGCCCAGTGTTTAGAACTGTGACAACGGGCGGGGGGTAGCAACACATTGCATTCTTGACTATTCATTTTTTTTAACTTTTGATCAGTCAACAAAAGAAGCGATTGGCAACAAATATTAAATCAAGTAGGAACAAAGAAGGCCCTTGAAACCATAATGAATATGCAGCTCTTTCTGAGGGAAGAGACTGCTGCAAGCAATGCGATTTCATGAAATAAGAGCTATGGCTTAAGCTATAATGAAACAATAAATACATTCTTCACGAATATGAAAAGACATTTCCAATTTTTCATTGTCAGATGTTGGCTCCTATATTACTGCAATCTGCCAACCTGCACTATGGGGTTTAAACAAAATAGAAGAGATAAGACTGCAGATTTTTTAATATAACAATATGTGAAAAAATAACCATCATTTTTTATCTCACTTCTTTGAGCACGTTACAGATAAAACACGTTTCAGAAGTAGGTAACCAAAATCTTATGTCAGGGTGTATTGTACGTCTGATATTACTTAACCTACTAGGACGGCAAGCTGCTTGCTTATTTGTGTCTTGTTCTGTGAGTATTTCCATAGGATGTTGAATGCATGTCACATCATCTGATTACAAATAAGCCAACATTCAGCCATTAGAAAGCTAAACTGCACAAAGAGGCTTTGCGCCTTTTAATGAGAAATTTTCTACCTTTCTTCTCCGATGGCTGAATCTTCAGGAGAGTATGGTTGCGAACTAACTTGCATAGAAAGCAACCTTATAAATGTAGGTGGATTATTACAATTATTTTTATTTTATGGAACATAAAAGATCACATTGATATGTGTATGAAGATTAATATCATATCTGGAACATCACATAGACTTTCTTTTTTACTCCTTAGTCCCTCTCTTTTTTTACTCCATCACCCTGTGTTCTGTCCTTGGTTCTTTCCGTCCTGTTTGTCTTCCTTTTAGTTGTTTTTCTCACTTCTCTGTTTTTTTCTTCTTTCTGGCTCTTCCTTCTTTCCTCTTTCTAAATCCCCTATTCCATTTCATTATTTACCTTCTCTCTCAGTCATTTTATTCTTCCTCCAACCTTACTTCTCTGAATCATCCTTTATCTGGTGCCTGTTTAACTCCCCACTCCCACCCCACACACACACTTATTATCACTCTAGTCTTTAATCTGCCCCTCACTTCCCATCTGTTTATTATCTCCAGGTTGTCCATCTCATCCTGTTACAGACAGACCATGTTGCTTCTTGCTGCCCACATAAGAAACAAGGAGTCTTTTAGCTGGCCTGCTTTTCTTCTTCCACTGTATCTTTCTCACACCACATCCCACTTGGTAGTGAATGTTAATAACAACTTTAAAATATTTTTACCAAAAATAAAAAAAATACAGTACTGGATCTGTGAAAAAGAAGACGACAGGGCCGCTTAGCTTTTGTGTGAGGTGCCAAAGATACAGTCTTGCTTTTGTTGACTCTATTTCATCTTGCTGCTGTTGATGACATTCCAAAGAACTTATATATTTCAACAGTCTTTATGCTCTATCTTTTAAACATACACACTCATAGGAGCTATCGAGAACAGAGGAAGCAATAAATACAATCTGGAGAAGAGAGCCCATTGGACTGGCTAAGGAACTGAG
>NW_008824651.1:1198695-1204144 GCF_000699105.1 Pygoscelis adeliae
CACAGAGCTAATATTTTATATAGCTTTTTTATTTTGGAGGAGGCTTTGGATTTTAGACCCTGCTAAGCAATTTCAACATTTCTGGAGTCGCCAGTATGCTTTGGGATCACTTCCCGGAGTGTGACTGAATTGAAATGACTCTTAGTCATAACAAAATTTTCTATCTAAGCAAGATTATGGCACAAATGACCAGAAGAAACATCTCATCCATTTTGGTGGTTTCTTTACCTCTGGAAAGAAATTATGGGATAAGAGTTCAAGACTACAGATCCAGGCACATTTGGAAGTCCCAAACTGTTTAAAGAAATCACTGAAGCAATTTGAAACAATAAGCATTTAAATAATTTTAAATCAGTAATTTTAAATCAAGTTGAGAAAAGGAAGCTTCCCAGTTTTCTGCTGTTCAGGGAGCAAGAGGCGCAGCACAGTTACCAAAAGGTTTTCTGTAGAAGCTGAGTTAGATACAGTCCTTGCAGCTGATATATGTGGGCTTAGTCGCTAAGAGCAAAGTAGGTTTTCTTGTAAGGGTAGATTAGGATATTGTTTCTTGCAGTACCATTTTACTGTAGATTTCTAGTTTACATTTTGAGGATTTCCTTGACCAGAATGTTTTGGTTTACAAGGAAAGCACAAAATACATGGAAGCTGGTGTGCTGGGTTGGTGAAAAGAATATGCGTGGCTCTTTGCTAACAAATAGTTTCTTAAAGATCTACTATCCAAACAAACTAAAGTACATGAAATTTCTTGACAACTGGTTTGACCCCCAAATTCATGGTTCAGTTTTCATCTTCATTGAGGATGAAGACGATGCTACACTGTTATATCAGAAGTTAGGTCCTTTACGTTTTTACGTAGTACTTACTTGCAAGTGATGTAATAACTTAGAAATCATAGAATCATTCAGGTTGGAAAAGACCTCTAAGATCATTGAGTCCAACCGTCAACCCAACACCACCATGTCCACTAAACCATGTCCCTAAGTGCCGCATCTACCTGTCTTTTAAATACCTCCAGGGATGGTGACTCAACCACTTCCCTGGGCAGCCTCTTCCAATGTTTAACCACTCTTTCAGTAAAGACATTTTTCCTCACATCCAGTCTAAACCTCCCCTGGCACAACTTGAGGCCATTTCCTCTCGTCCTTTCGCCAGTTACTTGGGAGAAGAGACCAACACCCACCTCACTACAACCTCCTTTCAGGTAGTTGTAGAGAGCGATAAGGTCTCCCCTCAGCCTCCTTTTCTCCAGGCTAAACAACCCCAGTTCCCTCAGCTGCTCCTCATAAGACTTGTCCTCCAGACCCTTCACCAGCTTCACTGCCCTTCTTTGGACCCACTCCAGCACCTCGACGTCCTTCTTGTAGTGAGGGGCCCAAAACTGAACACAGTATTCGAGGTGCGGCCTCACCAGTGCCGAGTACAGGGGCACCATCACTTCCCTACTCCTGCTGGCCACACTATTTCTGATACAGGCCAGGATGCCATTGGCCTTCTTGGCCGCCTGGGCACACTGCCGGCTCACGTTCAGCCAGCTGTCAACCAGCATCCCCAGGTCCTTTTCCGCCAGGCAGATTTCCAGCCACTCTTCCCCAAGCCTGTAGCGCTGCATGGGGTTGTTGTGGCCGAAGTGCAGGACCCGGCACTTGGCCTTGTTGAAGCTCATACAGTTGGCCTCGGCCCACCGATCCAGCCTGTCCAGGTCCCTCTGCAGAGCCTTCCTACCCTCCAGCAGATCAACACTCCCGCCCAACTTGGTGTCATCTGCAAACTTACTGAGGGTGTATCTACAATCTACAACTGTACAGCCACAGAAAAATATGAAGGAAATGTATTAGTTTAAAAAACCCATACTTTGTTGTTCTTTTAACATGCAAGACTTCAATTTCTTTTGATGTAAGTTCTTTCATTTCTGATGAGACAAAAATCAAACTTTATTTTTAATATTCTTCTCCTTTTTCTAGCAGAAGAAAGTAGAATTTTATTCCATAACTTTCAAATGAGAAATATTTTGTTAGTATTTTAACAATTTTTTTCAATTTTTGTCCTTTTTCATTTTGATAAATATTGACCTTTAAGTAATGATTGCCCTAGAAAAGTAGCATTTATGGCCAACAGTGATTTTTTTTTGTTTTGTTTTCAGCAGACTTTACTTTAGAGATGATCAGTTAAGTTGCTGAGTTCACATCTGCATGATATTTTATACTTGGTAATTGCTTCCAAAAGTGTTTGTTAAAAGATTGAGCCTTATGATGCATGTCGACAGATACTGAGCTGAAGAATTTGCTCTCTGAAGTGTGTAAGTTTGCAGTGTGCAGGAAGTATCGGGCAGTGATGCAGGTAATTATCACCTGATGTGACAACATGATGGTACCATAAGCCACAATGCCTAAACTTTAGTTGGATGTAGATGAGCCTTGAGATTCTGTGACAAAAATGAAATTAACTCCTGTCACTTCAGTAAGGAACTAGCAGGGAGATATTAAAAAACCCCATAAATATTATAAATCCCTCAAAGCTAATGAACCAGTTTCCTTTAGCTGAAATGACAGAGTGTCTGCCAAGAAATCCAAGGACCCAGTCTATGTTTCTCTCTCTAGAGCAATTAGTCAATCAGTACCTTCACAGATCTGTGAAACAATCTGTCCTATTTCATACGTCTGTGCAAGAATTATTTTAAAGTGATAAGGTTACTGCAGTGAAGCCTGGCAAAGACTTTTACAATAGGGTTGTACGCTGTTAGTGTCACCAGCAGCATGCTAAGAAATGTCAACTGTAATTAAAACCAATCATTTTCAAATACATGCCATGCTTTGGAAATGGTGAGGAATGCTTTTTACAGTAAGAATTCTCAGCCCTGTGAACACAGACTTTTTTTAAGATTATTTTTTCTTTTTGTGGGAGAAAATTTTTTTCTTTTTCTTTTGGCAACACCATTTTGGAAGATGTTTATTCATTAAGGCAATTGTATCAAAAATCACAGAACTGCAGGTTCCTTCTCTAAACTTGTCACAGTTCTTACTGAGCTTGCATTTAAGGATTGTCCCTGCATGTAATTCTGAGTACATGCCATGGAATCTATTTTAAAGATTTGTGAAACACTTTGGCAAAACATCTGTTTACTGAAAAGTGACATTTCAAATACTGAATTGAAATTGTGTTCAGTTTTTGGCAAGTAGTTTTGGAAAAATCAAAAATACAAGTTTGTAAATGGTTAAAGACTTGCTTCTAAAATAAAGCATTTAAATGTTGCAGACTAATTTCACATAGGGATACAGTTTCCATTTGCAAAGATAAGAAGAAGATAATGGCTCCCCTATACCCAGTTCATTTAACCCTCCATGTACTGCACTGATGTAGTAATTTAAACATGATCCTCCTTGATCCCAGGCAAGCATTTTAGCAACAGAGGTGTAAGGTGCTCCAGGACTAAAGCGTCTCACTGTGTGAGGTTTATAACTGGAGCAGTGTCCGGGACTTGGATTTTTCATTCACTAGAGAGGGCTCTTTGGCCACTGTCATGCCTAATAAGTATTTGGTTGATCATTAAAAAATGTAACAGAGACAATTGAAAACATTGCCTCCGGTCACCTTCATAATCCTCTATCCTCATCCAGTATACTGATTTGGAGATAGTAGACCTGTAAGTACTTTTTCACAATATGGTCAAAGTACGTTTTGAGAGTCTGAGAGGTATGGTGATGGCAAAGATATGTTATTGTGTGCAAGACGGGTATGCGCCTATGTGTGCCAGGGCAGCGCTGGCCGGCCTCACTTACGTATCTGAAGAGATCAGTGTAGTGCCGAGTGCTGTCTTGGCACAATTTTTCAACCCAGAATAGGCGCTGTAGTTATGCCTGTGCTTTGGACAGTGGGGCAGAAAAACAAAAAGTGAAGACTTTTGTACTAGTTTGCTCGCATATTTACTCAGTTAAAACCTATTGTTTTTCAAAGTTACGTTAAGACTGAATATGATGTTGAAGGTTGAATCCCACTCCTGTTGGAGTCAATGGCCAAACATTCATTCACTCGGTTAGGGCCAGTATTTTGTTGTAACGAAATGTCAGCTGTCCCCCGCAGACAAGAAGTAGCTTTTCAATGTGATAAAGCACTTCCCTTACCTTCTGGTAAAAGAGTTTGGAAACTGTACCATTGGTTAATGAGAGGTTTCTGTTGAGGAAACTCTTCTCAGCTCCAACATATTTTCTCTTTGGACAATATTTGGCTTTACTGTGAAATTCTTACAGTCATCTCAAATAAAAAAATGACTCAGGATTACCCTTTTAGAAAAGTGTACTGAAGACATAAAGACAACAGGAGAATACACTAATGCCATTTAAGCGAAATAAAATTTCTTGAATGCCTTCATGCCTGAATTGGCTACTTAGAAAGTAAAGTGTTTCACATTATACATAAAATGCTGAAGAAAAGAATAAAGAAGATATATTATGACAAATTTGATTCCTTTTTGTTCACTTAATGCACATCAAACTTAATTCTGTGTTGTTATTTTAAAGTGACATTAACTAAACAGAAATTTTAAAAGAATCAAAGTGCAAACTTCACACTACCTCAGTACCTATTGCTGTTTTAATTGATAGATATTTTGATTTTAATTTTTATTTACTGATATTTGTATAAAAACAGTGAAGACTGCTTTTAAAGTCTTCACTGCTTTTATATACAAATGGATGATATAATTATGCACTTATTCCTATGAGGTTCATTATCATGCAGCTCGTTCTGGTATGATTGAATATCTTGAGAGAGATAACATCTTGGTCCTCTCAGGGTGAAGAGACATATTTCCTGCCTGAAAATAGCATCCTCACAACCAGCAACAGTATGTACCATAAACTTTGAACTCTACAATGAGAACCTTTCAGGATGATTATCCTCCCAGAAAAAAAATTAAGAGTAAATTTATTATTGTTCTTCGCTCCATACAAACCTGTAAAATAAGTCTGCATTTTTCAATGCCAACACACAAATTTGAATCGACAGCTTTCAACATGCAGCTACTATGATTTTTTTCTCTTTTACTGTTTCTAGTAGACTGTCAATGAAATATTTACCTGACTAGTGTGGCTCTCCCTATGTCTTTGAATCGATGAGCCTGCCGTAGTGCTGGCCGACAGTCTTGAATATTCATTTTCCTCTGGTAAACCTAAAGCAGAACAATACTAGTTTATAATCTGACATTTATGCATTGGCTGATTTCACTGTGAGATTCGAAAGACCTTGACATGTTTTACTAAAAAAGAATGAAAAAATCACACATTTACCTGGATATTTACTATTTCCATGCTTACTGAAACTGGAAAAATTATTGTTTACCGAGTATGAATAGCATCATAAGTATGCATGCTGGTTTACAGAAGGAGCAATTGTACTGAAAGAGCCTACAAATAACGCATTACCTATACACTGGCCAGGGATTCCTCCTGCAAGG
>NW_008824651.1:1204184-1214211 GCF_000699105.1 Pygoscelis adeliae
AGAAGCAATGCAAAGGGAATGGAAAACAGGCCTGCGGTCTGCTCTGAAATTAATGTCTCTAGGTCTCACGGGAAGTCGATAGTAGGTCCAGGACTTACAACTTCATCTCCTCAGTACAGAGTTTTTTGTAATTCTTGTACTTATTGTGCACTCTCCAGGTGGGTATTAGCTGCCCAAAATTTAGCTGTGTAAAAACCAGTCATCCAGTGTAAAAGAGCCAGGTAGTCTCCCTCTGTAGTCAAGAGAAACAAACACCTCTGCACAGGGATCCTAGAGCGAGGCTCACTGCCGGCGCTTCCCCATCACTTCTGCCGGAGTGGGAAGACCATTCACAGAGCACTACAGAGGATCTGAAAAGGCGGGATGAGGGGAAGCAAAGGCAGACGCAGAAACACAGTGAGTCCATGATAGGCGTTATTAAGCCCCTCACAAACTAGAATCACAGACACCATGGTAGGTCTGGTATCCAGCATTTTTGGTGTTGCTTCGTATAGCATATATTCCAAATTTTCATGCTGCTATGGCATCCATAAACAGCATATCACTACTCCTTCTTTAGTCAACTGAACAGAGATAGCCACCACGAGAAGAGGATTCATCCTGGTAAGAGATATGTGAGTGGAATTGTTCTCAGTAGGTCACCTGAGATTTACTAACTAGAAATGGATAACATCTAATCTGAAGTATTTGATTAGACTAGGCATCTACCTTTTGTGTGGCTAAAACTAGGTAAGGTGATTCTGGGCCTAGATATGTAACTTTTAGATAAGAAAAAATGAGGCGAGCCCCACTCTTTGCGTATTATACACAACATACACAGAATCACAATGGAAACAATTCAAGGTTCAAACACAATGAATCATAAACTACTTATGGGATTATGTACTGCACTAGACATAGTTCTGTTCCATGTTCATGTTCAGTTTCTTGTTCAATCATGAAACTGGCATAGAAACACACTGTGAAACATGCTTGTCTTCTAACCTGCTATATTCAGTATTAAAAATGTTTTTTTAATTTTATTATTTTGATAAATTAGCATTAACTCTTACATGGTTACTGATATATGATTTAACTCATGAAAATATAAATTGCGTGAATAATCCCATAAAATAACCTGACTTTGAGAGAGAAACAGAACAAGAATTTTAAAGAGAAGGAATGTTCCTTATTCCTTTTTGGCCTCTCTACCCTGCTTTTAGTTTCACCCTTATAATGGTGCATCTCCACAGCTTTGTAAATAGGGACAGCTGGGGTTTTTTTATTTGTTCTTCTGAATAAAGCTTGTGTAAAGTATTCATAAATACAGATCTTTTTCTACAGCTTCAAATCATCTGGACACACACAGGCAGTGAAGAAGGTGGAACCCCTGCTTGCAGTTCAGGAGTCAGGTCAAATCTGGTGAGAATCCAGCACTTCAGTCCTTTTCTGCCCGTGCAAAGAGGGATTCTGACCCTGCCTTCTCAGTGATTTGAACTGTCTTGTTTCGAGGTGGAGTTATCACTTTTTGAAGCTGGTCCATGATATATTAGGTATGTACTGGGGCAAGGTCTGATATTCAAGGTCCCCAATATACTAGGCTTGTAAAATATATGTAAGTTACCACTGTTCCTTTCTCACCTATATGAAATTCCCTGTCCTCCAACTTAAAATTGTCCCTCAGCAAAATCACATATTTTTGGTCAAATGAAATGCTTGAAATAAATTTCCCTCCAAAAATCCAATTTTTGTCACCACAAAACAAATCACTTTTTTCAAATAATTTCCTGAACTAATAATTTATTCACATGGATTCAGTTTGGATATATCTCAAAGAAAGTAATAAAAAAATATCCACATTTTAATGGAAAATGCCTTTTTAAAGTAGGTGTTATTCATTTAATTCAAATAAAAGATATAATGTAAAATATTTCTAGATATAACGTAAATATTTCTAGATATAATGTAAAATTATTCTAGACCACCATAAATGAATGAAAATACTTTCCTAGGCCAGCAGCATGTTTTGAAGAAGATAGTGCTTTTGCACTATATTCATACACTTTAGGATCTACCATCCAAGACAGCCTTGAGTTAAGAATAAGTTTATCAATGATTTTCTGTTTATTTCTATGAAAAGCACTTTGATAAGAGGTCTTATCAAATAAGTAAAGTTTCCACGTGCAGCAACAGCATGTCCTCATAGACATGGCAAGCAGAGGCTTGGTGGAGTTTGGAAAGATAAATGGAGTAGTTGATTACATTCTGAGACATTTCCTTTACGTACACCTAAGTAAATATTAGGATACTACAGCTGTACACTGAATAAGACCTTGCTTAATTCAGCACAAGGTTGGAAGCATCAGTTTAGCAGGGGCAGAACTACAAGAACATAAGTTAATCAGGGGTTCAGGCTGGAGCACAAATTACACCATCTGGACTGGGCTTTCTTGCAACTATTCTCAAGTTACCAAAAGTAAGCCTAGTTTGGCAATTTTCTGGCAAAATTATGCTTGCTAACATTATTACTGCAATTTTATGTAGTGGTGAAAATGATAGCAAGGAATATGATTTAATCAATAATCTCTAACTGGAGAAGTTAAATGAAAGACATGCATTCCAATTTTTTTCACATCATCAGGAATACAGCCTTATCCCAAGCAATATGTATATTCAAACTAGAAACCCAGTCCTTTAACCACTTACTCCCTGTAATGCCTTTTCTATATTGTTTCAAAGGAAGATCCCACACTCAATCCCTGATCTTCTTCCTATACTTCCTATTTCCCATTTCTGCCCTGTTCTCAGATACTCCTCTTAGGATCCTTCAGATAAATAGCTTGCATCTCACATATTGAGATCTAGATCACTGGACATCTAGAAGTGGTTCTGTGGTTCCAGATAACCTCCAGTCTCATAGGCTCTGCTACCCCCGAACTGGAGACCCCGTACCTCCTGGCCTCCAACATCCATATTTGCAAAACAACAGCAACACCACAGAGTCTCTGGGTCTTGCAACTGTGGCCACACATCATTCCCCAAACCTTCTACCTTCCTCCATGATTCTGCATTCACATACAGGCTGGATCTACTGATCAGCTCCACTTGATACATTGGCTGCTATAGCGTGAAAGAGGCATCACCAGGAAAGGCAAGATGTAAGGCTCTGTGCTCAAGAGCATGCAGCCTGTGTCATGGTGACATGCCCCTTTTCTGTCAGGCTATCTGCTGTGACACCTCTCCCATTCTGCAACTTGTTGCCCAATGTGCTTAGATCTGGCGGTAACTCTCAAGAGACTATACAGCAGACGGTAGCCCACAGGTGACCTGCTTAGACAGAATGGCTACCTTCTCGACAGCTAAAGTTTAAACCCCTTGCCTGAATAATGCGTAGGGCTTGTGGAGAAATGGGTTCTTACAGTTACTCTTACGCCAATCAGCATAAACTATACAGTGAGTCCATTCACATGGATCTCCATACACAAGCAGTGGACCTCAGTTATAACTGAAGAGAAGAGGAATAACCAGAGAGGCTTCCTTCGAGGGACAGCAGCGTGCCAATGGAGCTGGATGAACAGCACAGTGCAAAGTGCGTGCCTGTTATGACCATTAGGCACGATGCAGCACAACGCTCCTTTGGTCCAACAGGGCTGTCTCATCTATACAATATCTACTCTAATTTTCACTTGGGTTACGCAGGGTCAGTACCTCTACAACACACTCCACTGGGGGTAAAGAACTGTCAGATATCTGGGGAATTTCTCCCTTTCACTAACCAAAGGTTAGGTCACCTCAGTCACTTATAATAGTTGTCATATTTAAACATTTCACCCAATGATTAAACACTCTTCTATATCCTATTAGGTACCAGTTGGAAATGACAACAAATTTCAGTAAACTTTTACCTGCAGTGTTTGAGTGTCTCCCACCAGAGGATCTGCTGTTTTGGGTGATTTAGGATCACAACTTTCAGCATTGTAACGTAAAAGGTTATTATAGGCTTTCTCATTACTCTCTGTGTTTGGACAAGAAGTAGCAAAAAAGCTCTTCCTTTCAGACTAAAAACTCTGGTAGGTGTGGAAGATTTGTGTCAGAAAAGTCGGTTTGATAGCACAGAGCTGTAGAATGGTGTTACTCCTAATATTAAAGATAAACTAAAGAGGAGGATTACATTATATAAAATGAAAAAGCAACTTCTATTAAAATTCTGAACTAACAGCAGTGCCAGAAATTAAACTCAGCTTCCGAAAGCAACACAGCATTAATCTGTTTGGAAGCTGAGCCAACCATCTTTTTAGCTGCTTAGTAACAGTTTTCTAAAGAATTCATCAGGTTATAAGTAAGATTAACATCTTCGTCAAAATGATGATTCTTATGACCATGGTGACTAAGTTTCATGATGCTTCAGAGGAGTGGTGCTGACACTTCATTCATGACAGCAAAAGATTAGTCTTATTTAAGAAATTGCTTCTGTATTAACTCATATGAGTAATGTATGAATCTAGACTTCAGTTCTATCAGTGGAAAGTAGATTATATAGTTGCACTGTGTAACAGTGAGAAGCAGATTGCTCTATATTCAAGAGTTTTGTAATCTCAGGTATCAACTATTTAATAATGCATTTCAGGTTTTATTTTCCTCAAAGCTAGAGGAGTTTGGTATAGAGTAACAAAGAAATGAAAAAGTATTTTACATGGAAACATCTCATGGCACATTCTCAAATATCAGTATTGCCTAGATATATCCAACAAGACACAGATTTCAAAATCATGAAGATGTTAAGGTTGGGACCTGGAAGGATTTTTTTCCTAAGAAAACTGGCAAACTGGTTTTGAATTCGTGTAATCAAAGTACACAAAGTTTTCCATATTGTCAACTCTTTCAATTATTGTTAAGGGTGGCTGGAAAACTAGTATTCTGTATCACAAAATTTATAATCTGATTTTGCTCTGCATCATGGTAAAATCAAAGTTTGCATCATTTTTACAACAGTCTGATAGGCAAAAGATAGGTTTGAACCTTGAAATACCACAAATAATGCTAATTCCTCACCCAGTGGGATACTGCCAGACCTAATGGGAGTTTTTTTTCTACTCATAGTATACAGTGAATATCAAAACCATTCCTTATCAAAGCTGCATCAAAATTGGGAACCTTCCATGAAAAATTTGGGTTTGATGAATCAGTGTTTTTAATGGAAAAAAAAATCTTACTGGAAAATTCCATTGCACAACATTACAACTTTATGATTAAACATTCCAGTTACAAATGGTTTGAAAACAATTAGTTTATGCATAGTAGATACTGTATATTATGAATATGAACAGCCCTGGCTACTAGTGGTTGCAAATACACTGATAAAAACTTCACACGAACAATTACAAGCACCCATCTCACCTATTAGTCAGCCTTTTATTCAAGCAATGACTATTTGTTTCAGTAACTGAGGTCGTTTACTAACTTAACTGTAATCATCACAAATTATAAACTTAAAGCATCATTTCATTTCTAAGCTGAAAAAACACAGCTCTTGTGATTAAAGTCCCAGTTAAGGGGTCTGTGGATAAAATATAAAAAGCTGGTATCCCACAAGTCCCATTAGGACATTAGAATATATGGTTAAAATCCTACACAGTAAGGAATCAAAGACTTGGTCTACCCACAGTTTTTGTGTTAATTTAACAATCTGTCTGTTATACATACTGAAAGTATGCTCCCCTCCTCCCCAAATTATTATATTGATACAAATGGGGACACGGTTGTAATGGACAAAGATGCCTTTTTCTTCTGTCACAGTGCGTTCTCGGTTCCATGCAGGAATGAATGCACCTTTACACTCGTATAACTCCTCAGACTGGGTAAGTTTTCTGCTTTGATTATCAGAGAGAGCAGGAAGAATTATTTTGGCCAAGCACTGCAGAATTTGGAGGATAGGTTTTCTTGAAAAGAAAGGAATTATTTGATTTTGAAATGTTTCATTTTGATAATAAAGCTTGATTTTTCATTTCAGAACATTGCCTAATAAGCAGCTCTATCTTTTTTTTTTTTAAAAAAGGATAGCATATTTGGAAAACAAAATGCAATATTTCACTTGACCTAATTTTTTTTCTCTTTGATTTTTCCAGTATAGCTCTGAAACTACCAACTGTGTTATGTGTAGTTCTACCCTTAACAGTAAAAGGTTATACAACTGTCCTGCTTACACAAACCATATTTAGACTTAAGTTTTCAGCATGAAGATAATTGTACCCAGTGCCATGCAAGTATTTAGACATCTGCTTCTCCACATTCCATCGAAATAAATACTTTCTGTTTGTCTTGTGTCTATTCATACTCGTGTATTTGTATTGTGTGATTTTATGTAATACAGGTGTTATATCCTTAGGATTTAATGCTTTTAGGACCTTGAAAGATTTCATTCTTTCTGTCATTGCTCTTGCACCATTTTGATCATCTTGTTGCAATGATAAACAATTTGTCATTCACTGGTAAGGCACCTGTAGCAAAGGGAGATCCTATTTTCCATTTTCTGTCCCATTTGTATTGATTATAAGATCAGAAATCTCAAATCTCAGTCCTCCATGCCTCGGGCTGCTTATAGACTTGGAGCTGAGCTAATTACAAATTCCTCAACAGAGGCTCTTTTATTTTCTTCATATTCAGCTTTTATTGGAGAGGGGCTTATCAGTTCACGTATATAAAGTTAAGCCAGTTCCAGAAACACAGATATTGGACAACTCAGAAGATTCCAGCTTGACTATATCTTAAAAAGCTCATTCAAGGAAACACTTCAGCAATTTTATGTCAGAAGAGCTTTGGGATTAAAAACTGCTTACCATTTGATACTGAATTTCCATTTTCAGCAGTCACAGAACTGGACAGTGGATTAGATGACTGAGTTCCGTGGTTATTTGCATTTTTATCCTGGGTTTCTGATCCGATATCTGATGTATTTGGCTCTTCCCTGCTCCTCAAGTTCAGATTAGTTTCAGCACCTGACACAAACAGAGAAAAAGCTTGTCAGCTTCCTATTAACTAGTGGCTTTCACATATAAGTAGAAAAAACTAACAAACAGAAACAAAATTACTTTATCAAATTAATTTAATTAATCACTAAATTCATGAGTCCAGTGATAAATGTGGAAGGTTTAAGTCAGTGATTTTTGCAGGGTTTTTTTTTTTTCTTGCTGGTGTTCCACTTGTAGCCATTTAAAGTTTATGGAAGCGAAAGGCATTAACAAAATTTCATTTGTACTGTTTCTTTTCACACAAATATTGGCTGATAAAACTCAACAAATGTTTGTCTTGCCTCTATTTTAGATTCTATTCTATTTCACATGAGTTCATATGCCACTGTCATCACTGCAAGGCCTTTCACCATTGCATTAGCTGATACTAGCAACGGCTGCAACACGGGTTTATTTTTTTCTCTTATCTCCCCCCACAAGAAATGAAATGGCTTTTGATATGAAACCATATGTAGAAAGATTCCTCCCAGCAGAGCCTCCCCATGGGCGTTATTTACCCTGCCTCAGGGCTCTCCAGCCATCAACTATCATTTCCTATAAAGGTCCAGGTTTCACGTCATAGCTTTTTAGTTAAATTTCTTCAAGATATCAAAAGGAGGCCTGATCCTGTAGGAGTTCCCAAGCTATGTACAACGCACAGGCATTTCTTCAAAGAGAAGGGCAGAACCCTTCTCTTCTTCCTCCTCTGACTGATGGCACGTCCACGCAAAGCAGAGCAGCTGACAGCAAAGTGCCCGGAGCCGGCTCTGAGCTTGCCTGCCTTTGTCAGCCCGGTGCGCCACAAGAAATAGGGCTCAGCCATCAGCTGCACCCGAGCCATCAGCTCAGCCATCAGCCTGGAGTTCAGGGGCCGGAGGCAGGTTCGGAGCTGGGAGACAAGACCGTGGACAGATGGGGATGGTAGGAGGGACCCCCACTGCAATTCTGGCATCCCCGGCTACCCCGGCTCCACCCCCGTGTGGCAGGGCTGATGAGGCTGCATGAACTGCTGCACTGGCAAGTTATGCAGTTTTTGGTGGATTTCTCTCTCTTTTCCGGGTTTCTCTTCATTTTGTGGTGAACATATACACATACTCTTTCCTTGCTGTAATCAGGTTTGTTTCACGGAAGACAAAGGTGAATTCATTTCTCTCTGTTTAGCTCCATTTTAGTTTTTCTAACTCTTTCCACCCGCTCCGAGAGCTGGCCTTAGCTGCGGGGCTGACATATTATGGCTGACCTGGGTGCAAAGGCTCTCATTTAGCACTCTAAAATGGAAATTTTTCTTCTATGACAGCTCTCAAAGAGCTATTCCTTGATTTTTGTTGTGCTCATTTATGCTTTGTCATAATAACAGCAACAACCAACGGAGGTCAAAAGACTAGCTACTAAAACCAACATTACAGCATTTATCCATACTTCCAATGACATCCTCAGCTCTCCCAAAGATTGAGTATAATCTTGTAAGTCTTGAGCACATGAGCATTTTTCAAGGGGACAGGAAAAACATTTTTTCACCAGGTAACAGATACCTTGCCTGCAGATGTTGACTGCATGGTCGATTTTTCATATATATGCCTGAACTGAAAAAAAACCTCACCTGGTTTACAAAGCACCAACATTTAAAAAATGATTTAATAAAGGGAAAACTATATATCCATTCTAATTAACTTGAAATGTTTAATTTCATTGAAAAGGACTTTCTTAATTTTGTTTAGCTTTCAGTTATCTAACTCTGAATCTTTCTTAACTTCTTCTAACAAAAAAGCTGTCTTGAAAAGTCAAAAAGTTAATTTCCAAGCTGTCAGAATAAAACGTTTCAATGGGGTTTTTTTGCTCCCTCCCTTGCCTTCATTCCCCGATCATTATTTTTTGCCAGATCTGATTGGAGTGTTTCAGTGGCACTGTTTCATAGACTGTGTATTTAGGCAAATATGTTATGCATTGAAAAAAATTAGGCCAGCTCTACCCACAGTAACTGACTTTGGAGATGCAGTAGAACCAGAGTCTGAGCTGGAAAATGCATAGAGTACAATTATAAGAGCATGCCTGATTTAGCTTTTGTATAAGCAAGTTGATGGCAAAATGCATCTTTGCAGCTCATATTAAATTTGTCTGAAAAGGAAATGTCACTTTTAGATGTTAATAGTCAGTGCACTTGCCTATAGATCATAATGCACCTACATAATTATTGTGCCACCTTTTACATAAAGAGTCTCGGGGGAAGTGGCTGGGATCCTTATTTTTCTTGATATCCGAAAGATTTATTGATTTGCCTGACATCTGCAATTCATTTGAGAACGTGCAAGTAGAAAGACTCTTTCCTGCATTCCTATTTGCAGAAGCCTTTTGTTTCATAGGTACATTGATATCTTTTCATGGCATTCATAAAGGGCTGTTGGAAAAAAAAAAGGTTATCTTTTCTCCTTTATATCTGTAAGATGAAATACTACAAAGAATTGTGGATCGCTACTATTGAGCTAAAATATCATCCTAAATTGGCAGAAACAAGTAGTGGACAGATATGCAGCATATCTTTTGGGACAGCTATCTACATAGAGATCTGTTATCCTATTTGCTCTATTCAGTCATTGAAAGAAATGCACATCTTTAGTTTCTAAATAGAAGACTATATAAAGAAAATATACTTCATTGTGCCTTATTTAATTAATCTTGGGGGTGGGAAAGAAGCCTATATTTTGTTTCAAAATAATCTGGATTATATAAAGGTACTTGTACTAATTTTCTATATATAGGCGTCTTCAGCTCCTTGTTGGAGCACAGTCATGTGAGTCTGTGGAAGAAGTGTAACCACATATGTTGGCTAACTTCTAAAAGACTCCTGGAGAAGCCAGAGTGTATCCCTAGCAAACACGTGCTATTTATTTATTTTGGATTTTGTGTAAAATGGGTGAGTTTCTGAAGAAAATCTTTTCTATAAATAGGAAAACAAGAGGATGCTTTAGCCAGGTGTAACCAGTGTACTGTCCCTGTGCTGCAAAACTTACCTGAGATCACTGGGAAATTCAGTCTGGAAGGGA
>NW_008824652.1:0-9404 GCF_000699105.1 Pygoscelis adeliae
CTGCTCCGTTTTAGGAGTCCAACCAAACTCACCTTTGATTTTTCACTTTTTAACACCTTACTAAGGGGGGGTATTGTCTCTACTGTATATTAGCAGGGAGGTATAAACTCTAATCATGACACATTTTTCTCTCTATCAAAGGTAAAAAATGTTTTTTCCCTTCTGTTTGTTATTAATGTACCTTCCTTTATTACAATGCTATGAATACTAGATATAAAATCAGTTGGTCTGCAGAAGTAATTCTTTAATGGGAAATGGAATTTTTAAAAGAGACAAGTCTCAAGGAGTGAAATAATTCTTTGATCTTTAAAAGGCTTGCAAGCAACGTTAAAATCTTTGAGTAGTACAATTTCTGCATCCACTATATAAGTGATAACTATATAAGTGATTTATATTTCAAAGGGTGCAAACCAGAGAGGAGTCTAAGAACTGAAGTATATATTTTGAGAAAAAGTTGTCCAGTTTGCTAATTACTTCCTACTGGGTTTTTTTGTTTGTTTGGTTTGGTTTGGTGGTTGGTTTTTTTGGTGTTTGTTGTGGTTTTTTTTTCCCCACAACTGTGGGGAGAAGTTTTAAGTAGATGCTCAGGTAAAGAAAGACAGTGAGGAAGACAAAGATGGCAATTTTATATTGCCTATCAGGCTGTCCTTCCAAGTCATGAGCAAAGGAAAATAAATGTCAATTATTATCTCAAAATGTTAGATTACCATCTGTCTTAATCGGAACCAAATTATACACTTTCTTCATATGGCAGTCTAACATATGCTTATCAATATATGGAAATTTGATCTTAGCTGACACTTTCAGTGTCCAATACAGATCTTTGGGAGAAGATACTTGTTTTCCCTCAAAATGTGTTAATGACTTACTTAGGGCTGGCTAAGCACTGTGTTATTAACAAGTCTGTTTAACAGACATTTCCTGAGAGATATTAGCATTTCTAAAAGTTAGAAAGTTAGTTGGGCTTGAAAGGTAATATTAAGGAACAGAAAAAATTTAACGTCATAATTAAATTATCAATACAGACAGCGTGGAGACGCATGGCAGAATGAAGGCTTTAAAGATGAACAGAAACCCAAAAGAGATTTGGTTATGAGGATGAGAGTGGATTTTAATCTTCCATGAAAAGGGCATGATGATTGCTTTAGAAATGAATTTTTAGCCAGGAAGATGGTTGAAAATCTATTATTACATGGAAAGTGCCTGAAAACAGAAAATAAAATAGACTTCATTTTCTATGTTGTCTACATTTAGCTTTTTTATATCTGAACTGAAAGGGACTTAATAGAAGTTTTCAAACACTAGGAAATTTTATTTTTATAGGTATGCCAGTCATTCAAGTGTAGATTCTGATTTACTCTTGAAACTTCTGTTCTCCTTCTGTAAAACTAGTTTGAATAAGCAATGAAATTATTTGTGTTGCAGCAACAAGGCTGAATGTCTGCATTGTTTCCTTACACTGCTGAAATACCTGATCTCTGTGCTTGGCACAGAGATAAGGTGTAAGGAAGCTCATACGAGAGGCCTGCTAAATAATGGAAGGAAGGGAGGAAGGGAAGAAAGGAAAGAAAGAAAGGAAAGAGAGACAGAAAGAGAGAAAGAGAGAGAGAGAAAGACAGAAAGACAGAAAGACAGACAGACAGACAGACAGACAGACAGAAAGACAGAAAGACAGAAAGACAAGGAAGGAAGGAAGGAAGGAAGGAAGGAAGGAAGGAAGGAAGGCAGGCAGGCATAAGTAAAAACCATAAACAACTACCAGATCTGTGCCCATCTCAAAAGCATTCATGATGACTGTCTTCTTAAGTTCCAAAAATAATCGAAAGGGATAACTCATTGCACGTTGTGTTACAGACTGTCATTACCAAACCAGACACCTTTCTGCAGTAAATGAAACACCTCATTGTAAGGCTGGCTGTTGTGCAGCCTTGTGATGCACTTGCAACAAGAGACTCTCAGTTAAAAAGCTTGACCAAATGTCTGCAAACAATGCAGCTGTGGTAAATTTGACTGATGCTTTCCACCACTTCATACTCTTTACTCATATTCCACTTATTAGTTCAAAATAACAGTCACAACTTTAATAGTAATCGTTCTTCTCTCTCTGGAGAAGGGGAGGGTTATGTCTTTTTAAAAGGTTTCTAAATAATGTTAAGCATCTAGGCAACTGTAAGCAGCAATTAATTTGTGGATACTTCAAGTTTCCAGAGATCTAAACACAACAGAGAAAAAATACCAAAGTTCAAGAGGAGATTTTGGGCACTTCATCCCTATCTCAAGTACTGAAATCACAAGCAAAATCAGCATGAGCAGAAAGACTGGAGGGCAATGAAGAAGCTATAATGCAAGTTAAATACAACTCCAGAAGAGATGTGTGTCTGTATGTATCTGTGTATCTGTGTTTGTATGTGGTTTTTGGTTTTTGTTCTTGTTTTTCTTTTTTGAGGGGATGGGACGTTAAGGGGGAGTATCTGAAGAAACCTGTAGGCTTTAGCACAAAGACAGTGGTCTCACATGGTGGGGGATCAGATGAAAGGAGTGGTCTCCAGGTCCAATCCTAGGGCAGGAAAAAAGGATTTTATGCTTCTAGGAAATATTTGAAATCAAAGTCAAACTCTTCTGTGGGACTCTGGGACTTTTCTTTCCCCATGGGACAGAGACTCTGTGTCTGACCCGAGTCCTTGGAGCAGAATTTGGCTGGGGTGTTCAGCTGCAAACATAATGGCAAATCAGCCCCTTATGGATGTTACAGGTTTCTTTGCAGTGTCCCACTGCTCATTGGTACAATGTCACTAACATATTTTAGGGGAGGATAGGAAAGTTTTGTGCCTGGGAATTTTTGCTCTCAGCACTTTCTTGCTTATTTATCTGCACACACTTGTCATGTTTAAATTTGAAATTACTAAGGTGCATTCTTGTTAGCACATGTAATTCTGTGTGTGCCGCTCAGGTGGTTTTAGTTTTTGGACTGTCCCCCAGCTGCCCTGGATTAATACATAGGAATAGTGCATTCACTGTGAAAAACACTTCCCTTCCCAAACATCCTCCCCACCCCAAACTAGGGCTTATATAGTAAAAAGCTTAAGACTCAAAATTATCTTATTTCAGAAAAAAAAAAAAAGACAATTAAGTTATCAATAAAAGAACCACCATGTATAATCAAATTTCAAGTACTTAAAACTCTTGAAATTTCAGTTTCCAGGCTGTACACCTCTACCATCATGAACAAATAATAATAGCCTCAGGCCAACTCTTGTCACCTACAATGCTGTCGTACTCTAGCCTCTGATGGTCCTCTGGGTCATCCTAAGTCTCCTTCAGTCTACCTAAATGTAATTCCTAACAGAATTGAGAATTAAGCACTTGAATTTTAAATCCCATTCCTCAACATGTTTCATATTCTGGCTTCCAAATGACTTTTTGAATTAGAAATTGTGTGTGAATTTAATTGAGCTGAATGTCATTCCCTGCTGCCATATTTGATAAATGCCTTGCTAGCTCTTGACTATTTTTTTTAAGATCCAGCATCATTTCATAGAAAGATCTACACTACATTAAACACCACTGCGACAGAGCTGGATGAGGGGATGGGTGGAAGAAGGCTGTTCATTCCCAGCTTCGGAAAGTGGAAGGAAAATGCCTGAGGAGAACACAGGTACATTTGCAGCTCCAGGACAGGAGTTCCCTGAAAAGTACTATGCACATTCAGCTCTTCAGCTGCATAGCCACCATTTTCAATGTTCTGCAGAAAGTTGTGGTTCATGGGCAGCCTGTGGAATCGATGCCAAGGCAGGGGGTGGAGGAACAAAGGGCCTTTCCTCACCATTGCCATTCAACAAGAACATCATTTTAGGTTTGTTGGACCTGCTACACTGATCCACATCAGTACTCCCAAACTCTGTCCCTCCAATTTTTCTGTGCCCTGTTTAGGTCCATCCTAAAGCTGAATCAAGAATGAATGTTAGATTAGAAACTGTTTAGAGACCTCCTCTACCTGATATTACTGCTTTATATCATATAGATATATCATAGGAGAAACTCTCCTTATTTACATAAATTCATCAAATGTTATCCAAACAGGAAGAAATATTGTAAGTCACAGAGGAAAATATTGTAAAATATAATTGGGCAGAATGACTCAAATGCTTGAGGGCACATTCAGATGACTGACAATATAATTGTTTCAAGAAAGTAGCTCTGAGCAGCCACAGAGTTCTGGAAAGAGATATGTATGGGTAATACGTGGGAGCAGGGCTTGGTGCAAATCCTGCTCCGAGCTCAGCCACCTTCAGCCACACTAGCACACAAATGTGAAAACAAAGTAATTTCAAGCTCCATTAGTAGCATAGGCTAAAATCAATGATCTATAGACATGGAGGACAAAAGAAGCAAAGAAATTATACTTTTGAGGTTATAATATTCAATGAACAATGAAAAATACACAGCCTGTTTAAAAAGCACTTAACAATTAGGCTTAAAATACGGTGGTTTGGGAGTTGAGTTTTGGGAAAATAGCTAGACGCTTAAACAAGAATTTCCTCCCTTTTCTTTTTAAGTAACTGTAAACTCCTTCCTAGTTTATCCCCAGATACCTAAAAGCTACAATTAGCTTAGGCTTTTTTAAAAAGTAATGAGAATTGATCAGTTTTATTATACGAGTTTAAGGATGTGTTCTTGAATTAGGGCAATTCAGAACAGTTGTTCAATAGCAAATATCGCAATCTCTTCTCACTGGTAACAAAAAAACCCAATTCTCAAGACAGGTTTTGTAAGTATTGCTATCTTTCTCCCCCATATATGCTTGTTAGCTTGATGTCCTAATGAGCTGAACACCATCAACTGACAATTTATGCCATTATTTGCTGATTCATAGGGATGATGTCTCAGACGTAAGCCTTCTGTACTGAAGATTCTTTTTTTCTGCCTTTGCTGTGATTAAGTGGTCAGTCGTTCTCAGTTACAGTTCTTTTTCTGAATCTTTACCAGTAAGACCAGCTTACAGGAATCCCAGGTCATTTAGACCATTAATAAAGTCTGGAGCAAGGAAGATGACCTCAGTGGAGGAGGATCAGGTTAGGGATCACTGAAACAAACTGGACAGAAGTCCAGTTTGCACTCACAAGTGCTGAGGAAGCTGATTGCCAGGTATATGTTAGGCCTGGTTTGAGTAAGTAGCAGACAGTTAGCCAGTGAAATAACCATCATTCATTTTAAGTAAATATATGAGTTAAAAAAAACCAGTCTATATGTGCCTAAACGTTCTCAGTTCCTGACCTTAAATTAAGGGAAGTCAGAAGTTAGTAGTTTGATCTCAGAAACTCTTGTTTCTCTGTTCCACTATTTTACAATATTTTTCCTTGTGCTTGTTAGCAACATTTCATTACACATAATTACCACTTAGGGAAAACTAAAATTAAATAAAGCCATTTACTAACCTTAAAAAAAAAAGGTAAATGCCCAAAAGCTGACAAACTTTTCCTATGTACCATTTCTAACTTGCACAAGAACTTTTAAAACTAAAGCTTTGGCCAGTTCTTCTGCTTGGAAGAATCCCACAGGATACAGCCCAGAGGTAAAAAGGGTAGGAGAGGTGATTGATATTCAAGGGTCCCCTTCTGCAAGCTCAAAAATGGTCCATGACTATGTTCAGGAAATCAAGCAAAGGTAGCAAGAGGCCTGCGTGGAGGAAGAAGGAGCTCCTCACTAAACTCTCATATAAAAAGAAGGTACAAACTTCTATGGTGGCAGCAGGTACAGGTGACCCAGGAGGACTATGGAGACACTATGAGAGTGTACAGGGATGGGGTCAGAAAAGCTAAAGCCCATGTGGAGTTGCAACTGGTGACAGACCTGAGAGGCAGCAAGAGAGGTTTCTACAGACAAATCAGCAGCAAAATGAAGATTGTCCACATCTTTTGGATTTTGCTGAATGGGGAACAGCATCTATGGAAAAAGCCAAGATACTGTATGATTTCTTTTTCTGAATCTTTACCAGTAAGACCAGCTTACAGGAATCCCAGGTCATTTAGACCATTAATAAAGTCTGGAGCAAGGAAGACGACCTCAGTGGAGGAGGATCAGGTTAGGGATCACTGAAACAAACTGGACAGAAGTCCAGTTTGCACTCACAAGTGCTGAGGAAGCTGATGCATGTCATTGTGAGGCCACTCTCAATTATTTCTAAAAGGTCATGGCAACCAGGGGAGGTTCCTGAGGACTGGATAAAAGCAAATGCCTCTCCTGCCTTCAAGAATGAAAAGAAGGGGGATCCTGTAAACTACAGATTGATCAGTCTCCCCTCCATCTCTGGGCAGGTGATGGAACAAGTCATCCTGGAACCCATTTCCAAACATGTTAAGCACAAGAAGATGGATGGAAATAGTCAGTATCGATTCATAAAAAGAATATCATTCATGACCAATCTGAGAGCCTTCTGTGACAAAATGACTGACTCAGTGGATGAGAGGAGAGCAGTTTACCTTGGCTTTAGTATGGCTTTCAACACTGTCTCCAATAACATCCCCATCGACAAATGCATGAAGCACATACTATATAAGAGGACAGTAAGGTGGATTGAAAACTGGCTGAACTGTGGTACAAAGTCAAGCTGGGACACAGTCACTAGTGGAGCACCCAAGAGGCCAGTGCTGGGGCCAAGACACTGTTTAATGTGCTCATGAATGACCTGGATGCTGTGACAGAGTGCACGCTCAGCAAGTTTGCAGGTGATTATAAACTGGAAGAAATGTTCTACAGACCAGATATTTGTTCTGCCATCCAGACAGACCTCAGCAGGCTGAAGAAATGGGCTTGCAGGAATCTTGTAAAGTTCAACAAGAAGAAATAGTCCTGCATCTGGGAAGGAATAACCCCATGGACTAGGACAGGCTGGCGGCCGACTTGCTGGAGAGCAAAGTTGCAGAGAAGGACCTGGGGCTCCTGATGGACAGCAGGTTGACCATAAGCAAGGAATTCACCCTTACAGCAAGGAAGGCCACCAGCCTCCTGGGCTGCATTAGGCAGAGCATTGCTAGCAGGTCAAGAGAGGTCATCTTTCCTCTCTACTCAGAGACAGGAAGACACATCTGAAGTGCTGGGCTCCCCCATACTACAGAGACATAAACATACCGAAGGAAGTCCAGTGAAGGGCCATGAAGATGACTGAGGACTTGAACCATCTCTCAGAGGAGAAGTTGCACTAGGTGATCTCAAGAGGTCCCTCAACAATTCTGTTATCCTGTGATTCTGTGGTTCTATACTATGTATTTCAGTGTTTCCTGTATGCATTGAAAAGGCAGAAAGATACCTTCTGAAAAAAAAACCCACATGAAGGCAATAGAAGACATTACATGCAAAAGCTAAATCGGAAAACATTCCTGAATTAGTATTACGCAATCATTTAGTTCTGTTACTTTGTTTTAAATTCTGTTCTGATAATTTTTAATATCAACACAAGCTATCTTATAAACTGAAACAGGAGGAAAAAAGTTAAAAGAATGACAAAAATATTGAGCACTGAATATTCGGCATTGAACATGCAGAAAATCATACACAGGCTTTTAGATGAAATGGAGGAACTGGGAAGTTGCCCAATCTTATCTTTCTGTTACTCTAAAGTATTAAACTTCTCAGGAAATGAAAAATACGAGTAGCACATTTGAGGTATTGTTCCACTAATTCCTAGACACTTGTCCGGGGCTTTTGTTCTAGACTTTTCATATGCTACTGTGACAAAAACCTCAATAAATATGGTAATAGAGCTTGAGACATTCAAATTATGCATCAAACTCAATAATATTTTTTTTAGTTGTTGTTGTTAGGAAATTTATTTGGAAGAACAGCATGATTCTTCATGTGCAGTATACACCCTCTTGCATCATCAATTTTTTTTTTATATGTTTGAGATTCAATACAGTAAAGTATGTTAAGAAAGATGATAGGTAGATGGATTGACAGATAGGTAAATAGATCACCATTGTGCCATTCAGTGAGTCACTGTTTAAATGGTAAAAATATGTTCCTATTTCTTGTTAATATAATTCTCTCTTACTACAGTAACAACTCTATCTATTAAGATGTATGTATACTATGATTCTATGATTCTATTAAAGATTTCCCTAAGGCATTTACAGTGACTGAAATTCAAGGGGTCTGCTGTTGATCTTTCTTATGTTTAAAAAATCTTTTGACCTTAAAACGTATGTAAATTCCTTTTGCCTTCTTTTTTTAAGCACTACACAAATAACACAAAACTTGCATCCTTAAGCATGCACAGGGCAACTGAAAAAATCCTGAAACATTAAGGAAATATATCCTGCATGCTAAATTTCTGAAGTTCCATGGGGCCACTGCAGCTTGAAAGGTGCTTTCTTGAGAGGTTCTTTTAGGGATCAGATTTACTACACTGAGAATTCAGATTTTCAGAAACCTTTTTTTTTCCCCCTCCAGTTATGGGGTTTTTTAATTGTTCTCTTACACCATCTCAGACTTGTTGTGCACAATACTAGATGTTAAGGGATGTGTGCAAGAGCTGGGCAAGATCTTCTCTTGATAGATTATTGCAGTTTCCAGCAATCAATACTTACAAATTGTGCATAAATGCTGTAAACTTCCCACTGCAAACATGATGCACATACAAATAGCAAATACTATGTATAGATCAGCAGTACAAATGGTTGCAGGAAAATTCCATGTAACTTTAACTTTCTCTCAATAATCAAGACAGACTTTGGTACTGACAGACAATTTTTTCTTATCTACCCAAAACTACTGGTTTTAGTCCAGCCACAGGTACAAACTCTGCATTGAAACAATTGTCCAGAGAGAAAAGTCCATCCATGGAGTTATCTTCACTGAATATGAACTTGTGCAACATGGTGTAACTTTGAAGCTGGAGCTAACTTTTAAGTCAGCCCTGTTTTGGGTGACGGTGTTGGACAAGATGACCTTCAGAGATCTCTTTCAACCTACCTCGTCCTTTATTTCTGTGATTATAGACCTGCATTTTCCCAGTCACTCAAGTGGCACTAGGGCCAGCTGAGCACCTGCAGGTTTTAGTCATCAGAACATTCTTTTTTACCCACTCTCTAAATGCTCAGTCATGTCCTGGTCCTTTTCTAGCAGAACCAGAAATAAAAGGTACTTATTCTGTCTGTATCTATGGTGACATGAATTCTATTCATGGAGAAATGCATGGATGGCATTCAGTCACTTCATAGAAGCTGATGAACAAATATCAAAGGGTGATGATTGGTGTCCTAACTACCAGTTTGAGACACAGTGCAGAAAAAAAGATGAAGTTTCTGGATATTAATAGTGCTCCAACAAAGACATTTTTAAAAGTTTAAATAGAACTTCCCCCCCCCCCCCCCTTTCTCAGAGTCTCTTAAAAAAAAAATTTTTTT
>NW_008824652.1:10239-16505 GCF_000699105.1 Pygoscelis adeliae
CACAGCACTGTACCAGCTACTAGGAAGGAAATTAACTCTATCCCTGCCGAAACCAGGACATTTCTTTTCTTCTTTTTTTTCTTTTTTCCTTTTTCTTTTTTCTCTTTGTCTCTTTTTTCCTTTTTTAAAGAATCATACTATTAGAGAACAGCTAAGTAGCACAGGCTATATGTAATTACTGATATAATTCCAAGTGAATAAATGCAAGTCTCACTCAGGACCCAATGAGCAGATGAGTTTAAGTATACTTGCAGAAAATGCCACATATAATGTTTCCTACTGAAGTGAAGGAATGTCAAATGCAAACTGATTTTTCATCCTCCTGATTTAACGTATGCCATAATCCAAGACAGAGGTCAGCTGAGCGTGATTCGTTCCTGGAATGGAGGAAATGCAAATAGTTGCAGGCAAGTTCTACAGGAAGAAACAATATTTTTCTCTCTTTTAGTCTCATTTATATTTTTTAGAACTTCACAGCTATAACAATGCTATTATTGTGCCTTCAGGAAGAGTTCTGCTAGCATATGCACTCAGTCTTGGGAGGCGGTAGGAGCTAATAGTGTTATTAATCTGTGTGTGATTTTCCTAAGACAAGTTGTTTTAAATTTCATTAAGTGTTCAATACCAGAGAAAAAGTATTCAGCAGGGTTTCCAGATGTACTGCTATGGTGCATTTCTAAGATGTAATGAACGGGATCATGTTCCTAGGCTATCTTGGTGCAGCTCTGTCATTCCTTAGTAACTTGGTATAAAGTGGTCAAAGTTCATTATGTAATTCACCACAAATCACATTTGAGAAAAATTTAAAACCATATTAATGAAGTGATCAGAGCCAAAGCTAAAGACATGCTGTAAATCATTGCCTAATGTGAAATATTTATCAGACTGACACAATTAATTTAAGCCGTTAGTAGATAAATCAGAAGAAAACATTGTTGATTTTTCTTTCTATTTGTCATAGGATTTTCCATAAAAAACACTGAACCTTTCTCCATATTCCAAACAATTTCATTATAATATTTTTACTCAAGCATGTTAGATTGTTGTCTGATGAAACTAAACTAAAGGTGAAACTTTAAACTACAGTCATTAAAGTCCATCCCATCCTTCTCTGCAGTTTCTACTGTATATGAAAAGGCAAGTAATTCACACCTCAGTTCTTAAACCTCTGCTGACATTACTGTTGATGCTGAGGTAGACTTCAAGATTGATAAAAAGCAACAAAATAAAGAAAGGAAAAACTGGTTTTTATCAAAATCATTAGAAAAGCATTAGCAGAAGCAACATGACAGTTACAAATACAGGACCACCAAGTATGAGGACAAAGACTTTATCTTCAGATTTTAAATCTGAGCTTCTAAACTTCTACAGTATGATATAGTTTTGCCCAGCAAACCAATGCCAGTGTCATATTTCATCAGCATTTGACAATTATGAATTAAATAGTTTTGGAAATGTCTTATCAGTTTGACATGAGCCATTTGTGTTTCCTTACAGTTCTTTGCAAAGGTTTCTGAACTTATATGGCTGAATTTTAACAATCCAGAAATTTTCCAGAAATTCTATCAAGCACAAAATAATGAGCAACCTTATCTAAAAGGAAAAGAGTGGGTCAGTAAAAGACATGATACAGAGGAATACAACTTTTTAATCGTTGATTAAGCTTGTCTTGTTACATGATATAAAAATACTTGTCAATGGTAAAAGCTAAAATCTTAGTATTTGTACAAAATATTTAATGAACTTCTAGATTTTGTTCCTAACATGCTGTTAGTAAAAGTTATGCCTGTGGTTTAATCATTTTTTTATAAAGCTAACTGAAGAAAATTTAAGAAGATTTTGCCTTCTATGAAATAGTGAAAAAAAAAAAAAAAAGTCAAAGGGAACTTTTACATAAAACACCAGTACTTTATTAAGAGATTTAAAGATTAAATTATTTTGACTTTCTATATTACCACTATGGAAATATGTTTCATTCTTGCAAAAATATTTCCAGTGATGATGCAGAATAACATATTCTTAAAAGCAGAATTTATATGAAAATGGCTGAATTGATATATTTTCTCACATATTTCTGCTAACAGTAAAATGCCAGTTCAAATAATAAAGTTTAAAAAATTTAATGTGGATTTCAGCTATTCCCTTGAGGATTTCATTCCTGTTTTGAAAAACAAATGGAAAAGAGCTGATATTTTGTGAAAAAATGGCATTACTTTGGTATGTTTAATGTAGTCTAAAATTTAAAAAATAAAAACAAAAGGTATATTCCCCCTGCTTTGGTTGCTGAAAATTGAAATAGTACCAAGAATCTCTGAACAATGAATTAAATAAAAAACATTATCTTTGAGAGCATTGCACATGTTTTCAGTGAATAACCTCTTTTTTGAAAGTATTTTCAGGCACTGCAGAATCATATTTAGGTATAGAATTTAACATAGACCTTGCCTAATTCTTCCAATTGTTTCTACAAGCTCCTACTCAATTTACAGGCAAATCACATGAAATCAGTTAAATCCAAAAGATGGTGTCACACTGTGTAATACATACTCTTATTGATCCTCCCTGACCTGAAAGTGAAGTCATTTTATACTGCTAATGCCCCACATTGCTCTCAACTGCTGGTGAGTAACTCTTTTCTGGAAGTATAGATTATCCTTAAAATATTCCTATATGTAATCCCGGCAATGATGATTAATTAGTTTAGATTACAGATTTCAGTTGACACAATCCAAAGGACCTTTTACAAAACCATGCTAAGGCCCTTTCCCCTTTACATGAAAAGATTTGTGACATTGCATGATCAAAATGCAACTGCCTGCCTTCAAGATGTGCTTGCACATGTGGTCACGTAACTGGCCACACAAACAGCTTTCTTTTGTATTCTCTATCATGTCCCTCTCCTTCCATCACCCACCCAGGAGTGCCTTCCTCTTGGAAGTAGTGCCTGCATTTTGGCCAACTATCAGAGGGGGGTATCAGAAGAATCAGGTTTTAGAAAAGCAGTGAGAGGGGAACGTGGCACCACGGATCATCACACCCACACCCTGCTCTCATCTAAGAAGCTCTTAGGAAAGAGCAAGCAGCAAAGAGTAGTGGACTTGGTACTGTTAGGTTAACGGTTGGACTCGATGATCTTAAGAGTCTTTTCCAACCTAAATGATTCTATGATTCTGTGAAAGACCAAGCAGCAGACAATGTGAATAATTTTGAAGCGTGAAATTCCTTCAACTTGCTCGTTACTTGCTCAGTGTTCCCTCTTGCAATGCAGGACTTACCGCATTATCTGTCTGTGATTTAACTGGGTCTGCAGATCAGCATTTGCATTTTGAGAACAGGTCTCCAGGCCAAAGTCTCCATGAGTAAATCTGTTCAGCCTTTTTCACTTGTTGAAGGAACGTGAAGACTGCGATACCATAGGCTCATATTGTGGCACAACCCTCAATAACACATCATCAATCCTTGAGTACCAAGCATTACATTTGGTGTTTAGATTGTTGGTTGAAAAGCTGTTGATTTGCTTGGCTAGACCGTGGTAGTGAGCAAGTCCATTTTCCTCTGATTTGAACTGGCCCCTGCCCTTAAAATGCACATAGAAATGCTCATCTTCATATGAACAGGACCTCCATGCTGTCGTGCTTTAACCCCAGCCAGCACCTAAGCACCACACAGCCACTTGCTCAATCCCCCCACCCAGGTGGGATGGGGGAGAGAATCGGAAGGGGAAAAGTGAGAAAACTCATGGGTTGAGATAAAGACAGTTTAATACGTAAAGCAAAAGCCACATGCGCAAGCAGAACAAAACAAGGAATTCATTCACTCCTTCCCATGGGCAGGCAGGTGTTCAGCCATCTCCAGGAAAGCAGGGCTCCATCATGCATAATGGTTACTTGGGAAGACAAACGCCATCACTCCGAATGTCCCCCCCTTCCTTCCTCTTCCCCCAGCTTTGTATGCTGAGCATGACGTCCCATGGTATGGGATATCCCTTGGGTCAGTTGGGGTCAGCTGTCCCGGCTGTGTCCCCTCCCAGCTTCTTGTGCCCCCCCAGCCTACTCGCTGGTGGGGTGGGGTGAGGAGCAGAAAAGGCCTTGACTCTGTGTCAGCACTGCTCAGCAGTAACTAAAACATCCCTGTGTTATCAACACTGTTCTCAGCACAAATCCAAACCACAGCCCCATACTAGCTACTATGAAGAAAATTAACTCTAGCGCAGCCAAAAACAGCACACATGCCCATAATCTGATTATTTGGTTTTATACTATCAATAAGAGCTCTACCTGACAAGAATCATGTCAAAACAAATTTACTAAGAAATCACCTGAGCATAGCTTAAATAAATAAACAAACAAGTTAATTAATTAATAATCAGCTCCCTCAGTTTACAGCAGAAAATCCCTGCCTTGCTAGGGATACAAACAACAAATGTATAGAGCAGAACTCATTAAAGAGAAAAAAAGAAAGAAAAAAAAAAAAAGCCTTCAAAGGGTTTGTAGTGACCCTGGAATGTGTAAATGCATTCATTTTTTGGTGTTACTTTAATTCCATTTCACAGTTACCAGTCACAGTGATGACACCATCTTTACTCATATTTTACAGCCACCAAACTATAACCGTATGTTAGTTCTGACAAGCATTTTCTCCATACTCTTGCAGATTTAGGCCCTCTGATGTGTTCCACTGGTTTTGGTAAATTCTAGGTAGTTTTTAGTACAGTGTCAGACTCTTCCCTCTTGGTGTTTCTTGACTTTGTTGTTTTATTTTGACAGATTTTATGTATAACTGGCATCCTGCTCACAGTGTTTTGCATTTTTTAAGTACCCTCTTACATATTTGGGACAATTCTGTATACCGTTTCCCAAGAACAAAAGCATTGGGTTTCCAAAACACGTGTTCATTAATTCAGCATCAAGCACTCATCCGATATTAAACATTGTTCAGTATTCAGCATTGACCAGTTGCGTCCAACTGAGCACACACTATTTCAGCTGAGTCAGAACACATCTGTTGTCTAACACAAATTTCACTTCTTAATATTCTGCTGTTCTGGACTGGGTACCAGGAAAACACTGACAGCAAGCAGCAGCTCGTATGAAGGTATAACAGTCAAACAGGAGACAATTATGTCTTTCTGTTTGTTTGCATTAGATTTTAATTAAGAGGCAATTCTAGTTCATAAGGTATTCTATTGTAAGACTGACTAATATAAGACTATTAGCCAGACAGTCAGTAATGTGATTCAGTATTCTTGTATACAGTGGATTAACCACAAGTGTGTTGAACCAGGATGCCTGAAAAATTGAATGCTTATCTATTTCAGCATGCTGCTGGAGTCTCTGGGTGAAACATTTTCAGTGGGTTGTGCAGGAGACTGAACTGCAGGGTCAAAATTTTCTATGATACAATACTTCACAACAGTATTCTAATTTTTTTTTCCATAGTAGATTTCTTTTTTTTTTTTTCCTACTTCAGCTTTGAAATCTAATGCAAGTGACCAGAAAATGTCTGTTTACTATAGAATGAGTGAGAAGAAGAAAAAACAAATCCCCAAATAGAGCAGTCATTCAAAACTTCGTTCTTTGTTAGAAATCAATTTATATTGTGAACAAAGCTCACATATTTGCCCTCAGGAAATGGAAAGACATACTTGATTTTTTTCCTTCCACACCTGTTGCAGCTAGGCTTAGCTTCAGGACTTCTAAAGATAAAATATTATGTCTCATGGATTCAAGTGAAACCTCAGAAAGAAACTCCCAAGCCTCAGTTGCCTTCTTTTCTGAGCAGACATAAATACGGCATTTTCGCTATTATCAGCAAAGACAGTTTGTAGTAGCGGGAGTACAGGAGGTGCATTCTCCAGCAGGCACTCTAGGCTCTGGCACAAATGGGCTTCAAACCCAGGTCCCTGGGCCTTTTATCGCATGCTCACTACTTCAGTGACCACAGTCTAGTCAAGAATGAGTTTTTGCAATTACTTCCAAACTCTGAGCTAGCCAAGATCTGCAGAGAAAATAAATATTGAGTATATTTCACTGGTAGGAGAAGATACCCACACAAGAGTAAGAAATGCATTATATTGTTTCAATACAGGTACTATACTCTTCCCTTCCCCTCCTACTTAACTAACTTTTGAGCTTTTCCCAAATGTACTCTGGAGGGATTGTTTCACTGAGCTGTGCAACTCTTCTGTGTAATCTCGTCTCTCTAAGATCATTTTTAATAGCTACCATCCTAATCATGCTCTGACAAATACTCACATCTCTGAAAGT
>NW_008824652.1:16536-17724 GCF_000699105.1 Pygoscelis adeliae
AAAATCATAATGCAGTTGGGGGAATCGTCACGTTTTCTTATGTGGGGCAGACAGGTAGGCTATGCTGAAATCCACATTCAGCAAGGTATTGCTAATGGAAGTTGGAAAGAAAATATAGATGTGAAAATCACTACCATCACTTTACTGGAACAAAGGAAAAAATAAACTCTGTTGAACCTTCTAGATTCAAAGAATAGAGTAAAATCACTCCTGACCTTCCACCTAACCATTGGCAGGAAACTGTTGTTGCATTTATTGTGCTGTCCAATATTCACCTTCTGGTGATGGGCTAAGCCCCAGGCTGACATTGCTATGATCAAGCAACTGTCTCTGACAGCGTGATTCTTTATTCCCTTAATCAAAATTCAGTAACGGTCCTTGTCCCTCTGGAATAATATTTTTGTCCAACCTGCTATCACAGGAGTAAAAGTAAGTTACTTATATCTGGCCACAAGGACATTTTGGGTAAGGTAAATTGCCACTGCAAGAGTTTGTGAGGATTATTAACAGGATAATATGAACGGTGAGTTTGTCTTAGCAGGCATCTCTCACTCACTCTAGAAGATGTATAAACACGAGTGAGGTGGCTGGTACCCTGCTGAAGAAACATAATGTGGAACAAGATGATTTGTTGAACAGAATATTGTGAGGAAATCCACTGCAGGCGAGAGCTGAGATTCAATAATCCATTTAAATTGCTTGTAGGGTTAGGGTTAGGGTAACACATGCTTTTGCTTTGACTATAGCAAACAGAAGAGACCAGGAGGGCTGGCATGAATCCTACCTCGTTATTCCAATCTCCCTGACCACAAGTGAGTTTTGCTGATGCCAAACACAACTGTCTCCCTTCTCCCTAGATCTCCTACGAAGTCCAGGGAGCAGTAGGGTCACAGACAAGAATCTGACCCTTTAGTTTCCCTGAGGAGCAAAGGCTTTTCAGGACTGAGAATAGCCTCAATTTCATTCTGCTCAGAAATAAGTGCAGCAGAATGATTTTAATCCAAGGCAGATTTCTCCTAAAACCTCTGTGCTGCTTCTGTTTTCTCTGTGAAGAAAAGTTGTAAAGCATTATCTGCACCAGCCAGCCATTTCTACCTGCATGCTGTAGGACCAGATATTTGATCTGTGCATCCAGCGATGGACACATCATCAACAATATAGAAGAGATCACAGCCCATCCCTCTACAT
>NW_008824652.1:17841-24579 GCF_000699105.1 Pygoscelis adeliae
AGAGGACTGTTTTGCAGTCCTGTTTAACTTGTTACCCTTGCAGGGAAACTTCTGGATCCCCTCATGATTTTCTTGTTACTCATCTCCTTCTGGGGAATTAACAGTAAGGCAAAGAGACCACGCCTGCAGTGCTTACTGCAGATGGCTCCTATATATAACAAAATTCAGTAAAAAGAGGCCAGTATTTTGTACGATGATTTAGAGCACACAGAAAATCATCCTAACTGACTGGTTAAATTTGATTTTGATTACACCAGAACATCAGCCAGGCAGTGTAGATCTCCAAAATTCAGCACTTTCCTGGAAGTGGCAAAATGTTGGTGACTGAACTAAAGTTATGGCTTTAGACAGAAGGGAAACATGACATGAAAATGAGTAAAATGATTACGAAGGTCATTGTCATGTCATTGTCCTATCAGACCAGTAGATACAACTAAGCTGATAGCTTGGGCCTACCTGTACATTTTGGACTTGGTTTATTCTTATAACAATAAACACTTACAATTTTAAAACTTCCATTGCTATGGAATGGGAATGATTCAGTTTGGTTTAGACAGGAGCTCAGAGTTTGTCCCAATTTCTCCTGTCTCTAAACTGGAGAGGAAAGGAATATTTTCTTTCTCATAAACACTTTCTCAGGCTTAAAAAAAATCGTAGCGTAGAGGAAAAGTTAGGGCAAAGATAGAGGAAAAATAATTAACTAAATATTTATGAACCTCATAAAAATTTCTCTTTTCCTTTGCAAATAGTTTTTGTTTTAAGCTACAAGGAACCTTCTTCTACCACACCATTACTTTAATCGTCTTTCATCTGATAGCTGTACTGCAGTAATACTAGGCATGCAATTCAGGTGCTTAAACATGGGTTATCTAGGGCAATTTAAGGTGCCTTTACACAATCTGTCCCGTCTCCTGCTGCCACTGCAGAAGGGTGTCAATATCTGTTAATTCTGTGCAATCGTCAGGCCATTACACTTGACTGTATGAAGAGAAATTAAATAGACAGAATAGACAGTCCTACCATTATCATTTGGCTGAGTGGTAATTTCCATGCCGCCATGGGACTGAACTGCTCAGATGTCACTGTTAAGAGCAACACAACTTTAGGCTGAATGCACATCAGCTTAAGTTTATTATTTAGCGTTTAATTTTCCAAACCATTTTGTTAGTTGCAATGTATTGTTGGATTTTTTTCATTCTCTGGATCCTTTACACCATCTTTCCAGTGTAAAGCCTGGGATTCAAGGTTTGTGCTGTTAAAACAGCAGGTTCTTCATCTGAGGACATGCACACTAATCAAAAGCATTGCCAAGTTCAAGACAGCCTGGGGCAGAGAACTTTTCCTAGTCTGCCAGTGTTTCCAAAGCACATATCAACTGACTATTGATCTATGGCTGTATTGAATGCAGTCACATTAAAGAGTAATAACCTTATGCTGAATGCTGCAGGCAAACATAGCAGTAAATATTCAATGTTTTTTTTCTCCTTCTCCACTTCTTCGTTATATATGCAAAGCGGAAAAAAAAAATCCTTTCCCTTTTTCTTGTGACACCTCAATTATACAGTCCTATAGATACTACAGTTAAAAGCACATAGGAGGACTATTCTAGATTTAGTGCAAGTTTAGCTGTGATTCTACCCTATGTTGAAATCCTCCTGCTGATGATATTAAGCTCTTTTCTGGCTCAGAAAGTCCTTCAGCCTGACCTGTTAAAGCTAATCCAACAGTCTGCCTCTCAGGACTGGGTTGTGAATATTCCAGTAGTGATGCTGCCCCTTGAAGAGATCGTGTTTGGTTTTACAACTTCACTTGTCCCCCCTGTCATCTATTACCAGTTTTGTGGGGTTTTTGTACTGCCTCTAGAGACATTTCATTAGGAGCATTCAGACGTCCCATTGACAGACAGCCCCAGCACGCTCTGCATTGCGGATCGGCAGAACTGAGGGAAGAGGACTTGAACAGAGTACTGACAATACTGCCAGCATTTCTCATGCTGCTGTCATGGACTTATCGGGGCAATGAGGAAGAAAGCAACAGGAAATTAAAAAAAGGTGTTCTATGTATTTTATGAATAGGTGTCCGGCACAATCAGGATGTCAGAGACATGCTTCACACAAACTGGAAGACAGACCTGTATTTGCTAGAAAATAATCCAAATACTGGCATACTTTCTGAACATTGAGCCATCAGCCAACAAGCCAGTTCCACACATGAATAGATACAACTAAGAAAATTCATTTCCTGGGCATGGAAGTTAGTATTTTTAAGGTAGGTTAACCTAACCTAAGGTAGGTTCCCCAGAACTTTCTATCTCTGAACATCCTGCAGACTGGAAAAATGCAATTTGGTATATTAGAAGTAGTAAAGAGTATTTTCACTCTATAACTTTAGGAATGCCTACTTCAGGAGTCTCCTATATGCAAAGGAGAGAGATGTGTCCTTTCAAGAGGCCTTTCCAGCTAGACCTAATGCTGTTACTTACTAACTTAACCTAATTGTTACCTAATGCTGTACCCTGCTTGATCCTCACCCTCTTCACTTACTATGCAGAGGTCCTAAATTGTCTCCTTCATGTAGGTAGTATGCTAAACTGTGTGCCTCCAGTTTGGGTGTTGCCAATATCTTCCCAAGTAATTAGGCAGGCTATTGTCTCTTGACAAAACTCGGTGTGTATCTCCAGTGATCAGATTTCAGTGTTGATTTTTGCACTACTTTAGTAACTTCAGAAACAAATTATTACTTTATTTGAATTGGCCAAACAACAATGTACTGGTAGCATCAGAAAGGTGGTGCACTGAACTGCAGTGAATTCACAGAACATCAAATAAATGTCTCACCACATTGTCCAAGAAGGAAAACTATTTACTTGCCCTGCTAATAAATTGTCTCCTAGTCACATGTTGTTGTCCTAAACAAGATGGTCAACTAAGTGGAACTTTAGTCCTGTCCAGGGCAAACATCCTGAGTCTGTAATTATGTTAAAGGACATAAATGATGAGAAAATGAAAAATCAAAATGAAACAGTTGTAGATGTGAGGAGTGATGTTTAACCATGCTAGATAATACTACTATTGGAAAAATCTTTAGTGAATTTGATCTCTCACTCTGCATCTGTGTATTTTATCATTATAACATGTAACTACGGTGCATAAGGAGTTTAATTTGTTCCTTAATAGTACCATGATTGTGTCAGAGAAGATATCTTTAATTAAACGTTAAGCAAATTACCTTGCTAATTTTGCTGAGTTTTTAAAAGTCTTCTTAAGATACACTTACTGGCAGTGGAACTCAATGAAACTTCCACAGTTTTTAAAGCTTTGAATGAAAAGTGTGACATAAATGTTAATGATCATACTATGTCATTTATGTGTTCAACAATGTTACAACCCTTTTCTCCCTTCAAAAGACTCTGATAGAACTGAGCCATTTACTGGACTTTGTGACAATTCAAATATGTACACAAGCAAGTATAACGAAAAGGCATTTTGCAGCTCCATGTAAATCTGTTGATTGCTGGACTGAGATTTGATTCCTGCTCTAACTTGTTTAATTACTTGGTTCAGATCCTCTGACATGAAAAATGGTAGGGTCTAGACTGACTGTTCTCAGGGTTCACTGATGTTTATTCTATTGGGTTACTTCACACAAGGTCTGAGGGAGTTTTCATAGTGGAAAAACTAAATTAAACAACATTTCCATTACGAAAATTCTACTGCTGAGTTAAATAATTATGCTTAATAACATCTAGGTTATTCTTATAATCAATTATTCCCTAAATTAAAGATTTCCCATTGCATTGTTTCACTAGGTAAAGATGTTCAGTTAAGAACAAAAGAAAAGGAAAACTGGAAGTAAAATCTGTTTCAAATATTGTTGGGAGATAGGATCAAAGTAAACAGTTTTAACTGTTGCATACTAATATTCTACCCTGTGCTACCATCATCCTACACAGTCTCAGGTGAAGATAAATTCTGTTACCATATCCATTTTCCTCACATACTTGAATGTGTCTTCCACAATCATTAGCCAATGTTAAAAAAGGATGAATGTGAAAATAAATCCTAATATACCAAATGGAGCTGTCCTACAGCAAAGAAAGAAATATCTACAATAGTATATCCTGTGTCAAACTGTTTTTGCTAATCAATCAAAAAGACTTGTCAAATTCATTGGCAGTGTCAGCACAGGTAGTGCATTAATGCCATCCTTAAACAGGCTTTTTTTTTTTTTTTACACAAGACAGGATGAAACCACCAGTCTACTGGCAGATCCTTTCCTATAAAAGTGGCAGGGCTGTGCATGCGTTATGTATATTACTTGCCTACATGACTAAATGTGAGGGTGGGTAAGATATCTGGTTGACTGAATCAACAACAAATGTGATTACATTGCCAATTATTGATTTATTTTTCTTCAGTCATGGTTGTTATCATCTCCCTTTCTTAACTTTTTTCTGTAAGGAGTGATATTTTTAAAATATAGCAATTTCATTTGCTTCTTCCAATAAATGTGTATTCCAATGTAATTGATTGCTAAATGCACTGGCTCATGTTATTGATCAGAATAATTTTTTTCTTTTAAATTTTGTGTATACAACTTAAGTCAAAGTGTTAAAAAATTGCTACACAAAAGTTTTAGAAGTTGCAAAGGTTCAAATCTAATCTTTCTACATCTGAACTCATAAAGCCAGTACAGATTCATGCAGGCTCATTATTGAGGTTAGATTGAAGGACACAGGCATAAGACTGTGATACAGAGTCTTTGGGGAAGAGCTTTTATTTCTAGTAAACTAGTAGAGATGTCATGAGCAAGGCCCTCATCTTGACTGATCTTCAGCTACAAGTTTTATTTTTCCTTGTTTGTTAGAAAAGTTCACTTACATATGCCCAAGTGAAATACAGCTAATATTTGTTAACCTTTTAATAATTCATGTTTACACTATTTCTTCATCATTGTTCACATTCATATTGAAAGGTCATCTATGCCATATGAATTTCATGTCAAATTTTCCTAGAGAGAACAAGTAATGAGTGATTGATTGGTAGTTCCCTTCAACACCTTAATCTCTGCTGGCCTTGGCAGTAATTTCCTGAAAGGTGATTATCATCATTAATGTATCCAGACACATTTATGGGTTCTAGATGGGAGAGGAGTTCAGGTTTCTTGGCATTACCAGACACCCTTAAGGTGTAAGACAATGCTAAAATGTTCTTCAAGCGGAAGCAAGAGAACTGGTTAGAAATAGGAAACTTAGGAGGCTGTTGTTTAAGCCTCTTTTAAAAGATACAGAAAATTTATATGCTTATCAGATTAACAGGTTTTGCATCATTGCAATTTCAGGAATGTCATTTTTATTTGACTTTCACGTGAACCTGAGATTCCTTAGTCATCAAACGCAGGTGTTACGGAAGAGATAAGCTTGGTTCTGCCCAACTGGTCTGCATATCTGGTTTTTCACTGACCCGAGTGGCTTGCTAAATCACATATAGATTTCAGCTTCTTCTTATCTCTAAGGAGTGAGATGGATTTGGGAGATTTTTCAGACAGAAACAGTAAAATCATTTCTTACCTTTCACAGCTACGAGGTGGACAAGGAACAGAATGGAGAGTAAATCCTTCTCACAGGCGAAGAGGCGGAAAGCCCCAGTGGTTAATTAAACAATGCTATGAGGGCATAACCTATAGTCTTACCTCAGATCCTGAACACCCAGCAACTAACTCTAGCATTCATAACTCAATATAAGACAAGGGAATATTTCTAGGCAGCGAAATTCTTTTTGCCAAACATTGTGTTGTTTGGAAAGCATATTATTCTTTTAATTTATTCAAATACTCATCATTGTACTACCTGACCAGTTTGTAAAGCGTTGTACACCAATGTCTTAATTTCTTCTTCCTTCTAAGAGGTAAAGTGAAATCAGCTCCCTTGCGGTTTGCTTCACAAAATAAGACTTGAAATTAGGAGGGCACTTTTTACCTTTCCAAAGCCCTTTCATAATTGTTTAATCAGACTTATTAATACATAGTGTTAACAAACACAGAATTTCATTATTCCAGTGTGTATTCTTTAGAATACACACCCATGTGCACCTAATACATACTCTCAAACTGATTAAATTCACACAATACCTGTTAGACTCACAAACACCCTTCAATACTTCTTCGGATATGTGCAATCATGAATATGTGGTCTCATTAAGATGGTTGAAACATCTTGTGTTGCAAACAGGACTTGGCAAACAGAAATAAGGCTTAGTCCCCTAATCAAAATTACTTTGAGGCTGCTACCCATGTTTTTCCAGTGCACTGAGGACACAGTCTGAGGCTTATTGCATCCTCAGTGCCGCTGTTGTTTTGTTTTCCGTTAAATCTTTCAGGCTTTGACGTTGTGCTCTGAAGTATTGCTATTGTATGCCTTTCATAAAAGAAAGCCGTGCTAGAAGAGATTTGCAGAAGGTATCTTGATCAGAAGAACCTGATAGACTTGATACAGTTCCTTCATGAATGTGGACATGACTTTAGTGCAAAAAAATACTGAGCCCACTACAGGGAATTGACTTAGACTGAAATCAGTGATGCACTAACAAAAGAGAGGAGTCTTGCAGAGAGGCAAAGACCTTGCTGAGTCCAGATGGAAGACTATTAGGGAGACAATCTCCTTTAATGGGAAAAGAGAGGGTTGCTTACTGCTTGTCTAAGCTGAGAGCACTGAGGGTCATTCCACATACTGCACTAGGA
>NW_008824652.1:27519-40438 GCF_000699105.1 Pygoscelis adeliae
AAACAATTCTGCGGGGAATCTACATGACAAAGGCAAATACATCCAGTAACTGTTTCACATTTCAGACAAATATAAGAGGCAAAGAATCAATGCCTGCCTTGTACAAAGTGGGGAAGTTAAAGAAAAAACACAGCAGGAAATCACTGTTGCCCAGTGTGACTAGTCAGAAGCAGGAGATGTTTATAGCTCATAGACAATGCTAAAGGAGTTATCTGCTCCTTCATCAAGTCTTCAGGGGGAAAGCACTTCTGAGAGCAGCCTGCTTTTCTACATCAACAAAAGCATCTATCCCACCAGGAGTTATCACTACATCCATCTCCACAACTTGCAAAGGGCCCATTACTGCTGCACCCAAGTTTCTAGCAGGACTGAATGCATTTATATGTGCACCGTTCACACAGGAAAAGACATAATAACCAGAGCCCTGATGATAAATATGTCATACAAAAAGATCAACTGCACAGTTTGCAGTGAAGACCGTCCTGTGACAATCCTCATGCTTGCATGCTAATCGCTGTCTCTGTGTTATAGAATACCTGTAAAATATACAAGTATGAATATACAGCAATAGTGTTCATTTGAGGACCTCCAAGCACTTGCTAGGGGATTTACAAGCCACCTAAGAAAGTTCCTATCTGCTGAATGCTGTATATTGCCAATGAATTTACATTTCTGAATCTCATTTTGTTGACAGGTTAGGAGCAGTTCATGTCCACAAACCACGGACTGAAAATCACTAAGTAGGAAGACCTCACTCTGTTGACATTAATATGTAGCTTTGTTTACAAGTTAGTAGTAGGTAATGTGGTTATGCAAGTCTTTGCAATTGGGACCTTAACAACCTCTTCAGCCCACCCTCATTCAAGTAAAGCGGTTCATGTACCTCCTGCAGAGCATGCTCTGCTTCTAACAGCCAGGAGACCGGACTCAGACCTGAGCTTCCACACCCTCCAGTATGAACAGAAAAGGACTTTCAGGGGAATACTTTAACCACTCCATAACACAGAAAGCTGAATCCTGTTTTGCTTGTTAGCCCATCCCTACTGAACAGATTTCCTTTTGTTTGTTGTTAATTCACAAAGAGAAAGTTTTCAGGTTGCCCCTGTGGCCTTGAGTGTTGGTAACAGCTTGACTGAGATAACTGTCAAGCACAAAGGAAGACATGCAAACCACTCTGTTATGTGCTGTAGTGCAAGTCTTGCTTGTGTGTAGTGAGAAGAACAGCATCTGTACCAGTCATATCTCGATGGCAAAAAAGGAAAAAAAAAAGAACACTGCCTCAAAAATATTTCAGTTAGAATTAAAAGAAGGCAGGATAACAATTCTTGAAGGAAAACATTAATGTCTTATTCTCTCTTTCAAGCTTTTCAGTATGATATTTCAAATTAATTGCTGACAGAGGCATCCTAACTTGTGACATCTGAAGAGGAACAAAATATAATAGGGAATTCAGATATGCCATAAAAGATTAGGTTCTGTGTCTTAAATTCACATGCCTGTAATTTGATTAGATTCCACTGTGGCTAGGTAGCCACTAGTATTTCTATTCTATTAACATGAGTTAACAAAAATGTATCTAGGAAAATTTACCTGCAAGCGGGACTGACTTCAGATTCTGATTTGGAGTTTATAAATGTGAGCTGAAATGCCCAGTCTATTGCACTGGTGATATCTATTACAACTGGGAGTAAAGTCAGTAGCTATTAATCATGATAAAGATTTGAAAAGCATAAACCTGGGAAATTTTTTCTTTAATATAGGTTTGTATCTCCTTCAAGATAAGGAGAACCCTTGAATTAAGAAAGTCTGAACTTCCTTCGATACTGAGTCTAAAACACTCAAGCAGTTCTTTAGTGTAGCAGTTCACAAGGAAATACCAGACACATTTGGGACCGCGATCCATGGAAAGTCTGTTGTTGAGGGGTCTGTAAACCTCTCCATAAAGGGGAATAACAGGATACAGAAAAAGTAAGACAGAGGCAAAAGGGGTTTTTTTCCATTCTCTTGAATCTTGCCATGAAATATACACCTGTATTCAGCTGCAGACAAGGGTTGTCATGAAGGACACACAACAGACTTATACAACATAGTGTATAACAATATACTGGCATTTGTAGTAACTGAAAATTCAGAATATAAATTACAGAAAAAATAATCCTCAGGTTGTGCACAGATTTGGCACTTTCTTTAATCCTAATATTAATATCAAGATTAAATATTAATAATATTAATTATAATATAATAATATAAAATAACATCGATATTATTAATTCCTAATATTTACCTACTTTACCTGCCAAAGTTGGAACACTTAAAAAAAATAAACTTTCAGTAAATTATTACTCAAGCAGAAGTAAGGTTTCCACATCATTTCAAACCATTCCACATCAATCATTCCACAAAGGAATAGCCAATGATGTTTTCAAACAGGCTTCATGACTAATCAAATTAACTTCAGCTAATGATTTTCAAAGTACCCTAAGAAAATTAAATACCCACAACCCATTAAATACTCAATCCCAAATAAAGAACGTAGTCCTCACTCTTGCTGTGGCAAATGAAATACAATACTGGAGAATGAGCTTTGTCCTTCATCCACTGAAATCAACAATAAAGTTTGAAAAGATCAGGACATGTTGGTGTCTGAGAGTCAATGAAAAAGGAGATTTGTGGTCTGCTGTTCCTACTGCAAATTTTCTCCCTCTTCCCTTGAATTATAAGAAAAAAAAATGATCTGACAAAGAAATTAAAAAATATGTGATAACATGGAAAAGTTAAACTGAAGTGTAACTAATATTTAGGACAGGGTGGTTTCAAAGACAGAGAACATTTTCAAAAATACATATTTTGTTTTATTTGATAATTGCTGCATTAAGAACTTTGATAATTCAGATGTCAAAGAAGAGTTATTGCAATGAAAGCAAAAGAAAGAAAGAGTTCATAAACATCAAACACATCAAATAGCACATCTAATTAGGTCACCCAAAAGATGGAAAACTAATTAAAAATAAAGGAGCTACACAGAAAAAAATTCATTTTAAGGAGCTTTACAACAATGACAACAAAATCTTTCTGTCTCCCTCAAAATTTATACTTTGCATTGTCCCATGTGTCATATGAATCTCAGAGAAGCACCAATGCTCACATATATTTAAGAAAGAGAGGAAGCCATAGGAAGAAGGAGACACCAAAGGAGACATGTGAGGAGATATGTTAATGTTTACAGAAAAGGGAGGAGGAAGCAGAGGGGACATGTGGAAGGGACATTACTGGGGACAGGGCTGTATGCACACTCTTGGAAGGAAGTGCTCTGTGCCAGAGACAGGTACACCCATGAGGGACTGTAGCCTGCCAGCTACCTGGCATTAGGCAGCTAGGGTGATGAAAACCCTGAGGGACCATAACCTATGGAGGACCCATGCCAAGGCAGGGACAAACCTGAGGGACTGTGGCCCATGGAGACCCCACACTATGGAGAAACACCAGTGAGAATCTACAGCCCATGAGGGACCTACACTCAAACAGGAGATCAGAAGAAACAAGGAGCAGAAGAAGCAAACAAGTAAGAAGCAAGGAGTTGCAGAAAGGAGTTGTCACCTTACTGAAGGGGTTAGGGGGACTGAGCGTAACAAACATTGAAGGTGAGGGGTGTTGAGACTGAGTGTGGGAGGAGAGGTGTTTGAAGTTGAGTATGTGAAGGGGAAGGAAAGATGCTTTTATGTTTCTTTAATTATGTCTTTTTTCCCCAATAATTGACAGTTTATGTTACTTAACAATAAATTAAATTAAGTAAAATTCCCAGAGCTCAGACTGTTTTGCCCATGACAGCATGACATGAAATCTTTCTTCACTTGCACTTGTATGATTGTGCTTTTCAGGTTCTCCTCTCTTTCAGTCTCCTCAGCTTGCCATCACTCTCTTCTGGAAATGTTTAATCATTTCATTGCAATCAGTCTTTAAAAAAATTCAGTAGTTTATGCTGTCTTTGTGAACAATTCCCCCCTCTCCCCCCCAGTTTAGAACAGGAATGTCCTGTTAAGGTTTTTGGAAGCAAGAATCCTACAGTAGTATAACTTTAAAAATGACACATATTTGGTGTTAGAACACTAACCAACATCTGATTTAGGCACTGGAAGTTTTAAAATTTTCAAAAGCCTGCTAGTCAGTGATGTACATGCATTACCTCTATCTGTCCATCACAGCGAGTGAGTTGGAAGCATCCTTTTGGAGAAGGTGGCTTGTTGGCGGATATTTTTCAGTTTGAAGCAACTGATGCTATCAGGATGTCAACCTTAGTACTTGACAGAGTTTCAATAGAAAGCAATATATCTCCAGGCAATAATTTTATTTGTACAAAACAAGTATTTTTTTCCATACAAAAATACAATGTGTACATTTCAAAGACTGAGACTTCCCAGAAATATTACTGGAATAGAATGATAAATACAAGGACCTGTACCAGTTGTCAAAGGGAATACAAGTGATTGGTGTTGCATCTGCAGCTCTTGGGAGCTTTGGGAGTGATAGAAAGACCAACTGCACTAAATGCTGCTAAAACACATCCCAGCAGTTCTTGATCCTGACCTCCTTGCAACCCAAATAGTTAAGACAAGACAAGAAAATATTTTTGTAACTATTTTACAGATGGCAATTAAAAACAAGAGGTTTAAGGTCTTTAGGTAAACTTTTTATCTGTTACATGGCTTAAGGGACTTAGCTCCATTCTGATTTCAAAGGACTCCAATTTGAATCCTAAAACTCACTGCAATTTAACTGTGATTTCACACATCTTCCAGAACTGAAAGTTCAGAGAGCTTGTCAGAGAGCTGAAATTCAGTATTTGCCAAAAAAAGAAAAAAGAGGGAGATTTTATTTAAATAATTTTTAATTCAGATTAAATGTTTTTGTAGGTTTGGCCATGCAACTATATATATACAAAAATACACAAAACTTCATTTTTGAGTATTTGAGAAAACATTTTGAAGTCATGTTTCAGTCTGAGCTCTACCTGTATGCATTTCTAAAAGCAAATCGTATGATATTCAGCCGTTCTTTTCAGCTTATCTTTACAAAAGACTATGTCTAAAATGCTTTAGAACAGCAATACTGAGCTGAACTTTATTTATCTGCCACCAGAAATCTGCTTTTGATGTAATCAAAATCTCACAGCAAATCTGTAAGAGAATCAGAAACTGAACCCAGAGTTCCATTTCAGTGAAGCAGCAGCATCAGAGCTGCATAATGGGCTAATAAGAAGTGCTCTGTAAGTGATGATAGTGTCTCTCATATTAATACTAATGGAAAGCAAGAAAAGATAATATTCAATAAACTACCCTAGGTTAGAGCTATCCATTCCCTGAAGGAACTTCTATCTTCTAGCAACTGCTGGATTTAAGTCAGAGGTCATACTCTGGACAATCATTTTTAATAGACATTGAAAAATTTATCTCCCATGATTTTATCTATTCTGCTCTTGATTCCATCTATATCTTCACCTTCACACTTCGTTGTGGAAAACAGAATTTTGTTCTGCATTGTATAAGTAGAACACACTTATTTGCCTTAAACCAGCTGCCTAAGCAACTACTGTATTTCTGATAAGTGCTGTAAATCAACACAAGTTACTGACAGTTTTTAATGATTTCTTCCAAGTTGAACTGTTAACTGTGATTTTCAAACATGTCTCCATGTTTTTTCCTCTTAACAGAAAAACAAAGGAAGATAATGGGCATCGTAAAAAAATAAACTAATAGTTGCCATAGCAGGTTTTTTTCCCTTGTTTTCTTTATGATTTCCCTTGTTTTTTTATGATTTTCAACGTCTGTCCAGGTAAGTCCTCAGGGAAATTGTATATTGTTCTAATAGGTGGTAGCTTAAGCTTGTTCTTTGGTGCTATGTCTCTCTAAAAATGGTCAGATCTCTGAGCACAAGGCCTGGTAGAGCTACAACTTCCAGAGATTTTCTTTTATCTGTGAAAGTTTAGTCCAATTATTTTGAGTACAATCCCTCACAGAGTTTTAACTATGGTGGTAACTATGTGATGGGTATTTACAGTATATCTCTATATAGCCTGTACAGAGAATATAAAGATTTGAGAAGTTCCATGCAGTTATGGGATGATTAAGAACACCATTTTTATAATATTCTTAAAGTGTCTTCCTGTTTCCAGTGCTGTTGCTATCACTACTTACCTATCACTAATGGTCTGTATGTTATTTAGTCATTCTACATTGCTCTGGAAAAACACATTTTTTCCAGTGCTGGCTAAATACTTGAAAAAAAATCAGGTGTTTAGGTAAAAGATGCTCTTTACTGCATTCTGTATTTCCTCTATTTTTAGAATTACTTATTATTAAGGAAAAAAGAACATAGTCTCTTGAGACACTAAAAAATCTAAAGCTTCAGTAAAAGTTACAAGAAGAAAAAAGTTGATTTGGTTCTTGTGTTGCTAGTTTAAGTTAACAAGACAATATTCATACGTTTGGAGCAAGTGATGCGAATTATAGGATATCCTTCTTTAGCAGTACTAGGGAATTGTATCTTTTGGAGATAACTGTAAAGTTGGAAACGAAAATGTGCATACACTAAAAGCACGTGACATCCACAGTGGATGTAGTTCAGTTGACATAAGGAGAAAGAAAAAGAAAGGACACTCAGTTGCCCACTTTGTGCTAAAATGACTTTCAACCTTTTTTATAACTGTGAATAGCAATGAAGACAAGGACTTCTGAACACCCATTTTTTTTATTTACAGATGTTTGCAAAGAGCTACCTTCTCAAGAAACCACGCCTTCCAAAACTCTGTGGTTTTAGCACGCCTGAACACATGACTCAGCAACCGCACAAACTCCGTCGGCTAAGATCCCAGACTCACACAAACTGACAGCTCCATCTTTTTACGATTTATGATTGCCCTCTCAGTACATCCATCTCAGTTTTGAAGCATGGGGTTTTGAATTGTTCTCTCAAGGACAAATTCAGAATGGCCATCTATGAATTCAAACAACAAAAATCAACAACAAAGAGTCAGTACATGCAGATGTGTCTGCTTGGTGACAGGAGTGGGACAAAATCACCGGTGATGACTAAGAAGTCTCCGTTACAGTGCCAGCCACCTGTGGGGAATGCTAATCCATTGTTTTAAATTGCAATGCTCAGAACAAGATGGAAAGGAACAGGGAAAAGGGGGCATTCTTGGGGGCTCCACTGCTGCCGCAGGACAATGGTGTCCCACTCCCACCTCCTCCTGAGGGAGAGCAGAGGGCAAGGAGAAGAGAGATGGCTCAACATATTGAAATGAAGATTTGCTCAAGAACCATCTCTGTGGAAACATAACTGGACAGAGCGAAGGATTCACAATGTCGTTTAAAATCAACGGAGGAATACAGTCGTCTCTCCAGCAGATCATGATTTATTCCAACAGTCTGTTATAAGGCTCAGCTGGTGTAAATTTGCTGGCTGGTGATACGGACTGTTATTTCATTCCACTCCTTTTCTGGTTAGGCTTTTTTTTCATTCTTAAAATGACAAAACATTTTTGTGAATAACACATTAGAATAAAATTTGAACCTGAAGGATGTTAAAGTCTAAATTTAAAACTCATGCGTAGGCAGTCTGTTACTGGGAGTCTTCCTTTTGGCTTCAGGTTTAAATCCACATTTGTTACACTGAAATGAATAACTATTTCTAGAATTGCACCAGTGGAAGATTTTGCTCCAATCTTTGTTGTATTTAACTGAAAAAGCATAGTCCTGAATTTAAACATTAAATATCAATATTTAATTTAAATATACATGAAGGGAACTGCTTTCACATGTTCATATTATGAGTCGAATTTAAGATTTCATTTTAGTAGATTAAGACACAAAGAGTGGAACTGCTTCACTGTACCATTAATCTCAAAATGCTAGTAGTTGAACTTAATTGCCTGCATTAAAATTGCAGGCTCACTTTCTATTTCTGTCTTTCAATGCAATTGGATCTTTTCCCTGCGCTGCAAATGCCAAAGCCTATTTACATTGCAGAGCAGGATATAACCTTACATTCATGTGGTACCTATATCAAGTTTCATGAGACATTCCCAAAGAAATAGCTTCCAGTACTGAAATGGAGAAATTTGAAGCTGTCGAGATAGGAGAAGGAAAGGAGTAAACATCTCAGTTCAGTATCATTAAAGTGAATGGAAAATTTGAATTTGACATCGAGAGAGGGCTCAACACTTGTCTCAAGGTAATCACCTCAGGTCACAAGGATAAACAGAAAGGAAACCAACTGTAGACAACAAGATGGAATTTAAAAGCACGAGGAAGAAAGGCAAAGGTGTCTGATGCTCACTTTCTGAGATGGTGGAGAAAAGCAGGCTTCATAGAAGAATAGAATAGTCGCTTAGGTTAACTGTTACAGACAGAATAGATTATCAAGTTTTTGGAAACAAATGTCACCTAGGCTGTGAAAACCACCTAAAGTCTGTCTGTCCACAAGATTGTCCATTTTTGCATTCCATCTTCATGAGCTGGTCTGATAATCTTCCAGAAAATCACAGCAAACCAAATCCCTCAGCCGTCCAGCCTTCAGGATCTGATATACTGAGAGATGGGGATGGAAACAGAAAGGAAGACCAAAGGATGAAAGAAAGGGCATGAAATGTTAGTAGGCTGGGTCTGATACAATATCAATTACTTCAGCATGAATTTTGCTGCTGACTAGGATTGTAGTAATTGGTTCATAAAAAAGAGAAGAAGAGGGAATGTGAGAAAAGAGAACTGAGGAAAAAAATACACTCTTTACAAGGTGTGATAGAAGATAAGGCTGTGGAACATAAAAATATGAACTATTTTTTGACTACTAGCTGCCAATAAAAGCCTGACCTGCCTATATTCTCAGATAGGTGATTTATTTTCTTTACACACTTCTATAAAATACTCGTTTTTCCTGTGCTAACACAGTGTCTGCAAGTTGTAGTTCATTAAAATCCTACAAGTAAAAAATGGCAGTAATGAATCTTTAACAACTGTTTCCTCTCTGAAGACAATCAAACAGAGTTTACCAGGCAGAAAAATAATATTAAAAATGGAAGTAAGAAATCAAAATCAATTAAGCAAACAAATCTAAATGGTGCATCTTAACCTCTTGTTCTTAGCAATAAAATTGATCAAGGAGCCAAGTTCATCCTTTTACATGATAATTTTGTTTGTTCATGCTGGGTTTATTTTTGCCTCATATCTTCTTTTCAGTAGTTCCTCAGTTTGTAGACTACTAAGCAAAGGGAAAACATATTTACAAACAGCCTGTCTCAGGTCCTGGTTTGCGTCATATTTCTTTGCATGGAATGCATGAGAGAGAGCTTGGGGGACAAAAACCAAAGAAAGAAAAGGCACCTTTCAAACCTGGCTCCCTCTTCAGCATGGACTCAGACTGAATCTCTGCAGGCGTGCTGCCTGTGATCCTTTTCTCTATACTCCACTGCCGGAGAAAAACTACCCTATATCTGACACCAGTTAGCTCTAGGAAGGGCTTCTCTCTGGTGGAGTTGTTTCTGTTATTTTAAAGAAGCACATCACAAAGACATAGAACATGCCTTCTACGGTATATGAGAGAAATCAACATTCAAGAAATATCAGCACTGTTTGTCTGGACATTAATATTTTGCCAGAACAACCAAGAGTGTTCAATGTCTTGATTTCAGGTACTCTTGCCTGCTCCGAAAGCCCGTAACCCCACCACAGAGCACAGCAGCTGCTCAGCTCAGAGAGAACGAGGAAGAGAGAGACTTTTAAGTTGGTTCAGTCGCCTTATCAGACAGATGGCACAACATCAAAAATGTCTAGGATCATCCAGCTGAGGAGACAGCATCTTCTACTACATGAGGAAAGGAGGAATCATAAAACTGGTACTGCCACCAAATAAAGTATGTTGCTGAGTAACAAACCGAGAACAACTGGGAACCAATGCAATTCATAGCAACATCCCACTGACTCCCAATGGCTTGGCCAGATTGCTCTTAGTCAAGGAGCAGAGAAGTATGTCATGTCAAAGCTGCCTTTTCAGCCCATTTCCTTTCCTGGTTTGAGTTTATGTGCTCTACGTTTCAATTGCAGCCCAGAATTAAAGCCATTTTTAAGGACATTTTCTGGCAAGAACTTGAATAGGCACTGTGGAAATACCAAGAAAAAGGCTGCTTGCTTTAGTGTCATTCCTAGCCACGATCAAAAGCCAAAGTGCTGAAAATCTCATGAAGAAGGAAGGTGCTTGGCTAAGTCTCAAACTTCTGGATCTTTTGCTGTGCTCCACAGCTGCTGAGCTCCTCAAAGGACAATACAACGGTAAAAGGGTACCGTTCAGCTGTACTAGGTCAGCCCTATGGATTAACCTTACTACAAGGATTTCTGAAGTCTGAAGGGAAGACTGCATGTTGTGATCCTTGGAGTCTGTGGCCTGCAGTGTCATGATTTGAACAGCCCGCAGTGCCGGGGCTATGTCTTCAGGAAGCAAAATCCACCTCTGGCACGTCTCTTACTCTGCATGGATCAGACAGTGCATTAAAAGAAGAGATTCAGTTTGGTGTTTGGACTTTGTGGGAAACTCCCGCTATGATACAAGTCAAAGTTCTGTTTCATTAAGTTCCTCCAAGGTATGGAGCAAGCCCTGGAGGACAAAATTTTAAAAAGAGACTGAAATCCCATATTCAGAAAGGATCCTTGCATTCAGGAGATTAATTATAGAAAGTCAAAGTCAAGGTGGAAAGAAGAAGGAAGAAGACAAAGGTCCAGTTTGCTATATACATTTTCCGACAAATTGTCTCTAACACATGAAATTTGGGCTTTTGTGGATCCTTTTCCATTGTCAAGAAAGAAAAATAACAAGCAATATGGTCACACAAACAAAACCTAGCGTGTTTTAGTCAAAAGGATTCACACCTAACGGCTTTACCACTGAATCAACTTGTAGGTTTAACAATGTCTTTGCAATTGTTGCTCCATGGATACAGAAAGTTTAGAAACTGCAGGGAAAACCATTCCTCCTGTTCTTGTTGCAACTTTATTATTTGAGGAGGTTGCTTCAATTTTTGCAGTTAATGACACCGGCTCCCATCGCTCTAGTTACAGTCAGAATTGTATAACAACAAAAATAACAGCACTAATATTAATATTGCTGTCAGGTTTACTTACTTACTTTACTTACTCTCTAGGACTCCAATTTACTTCTTTTCTCTAATTGCAAAATATACTTGAATGTCTGTTTTCTTACTGATCTGTAAAGGTACAGTGTTACTATGGGCAACCTGCTCATGATCCTTTGGCATCCTGCTCCAGGAGCCCCTGCTTGGCTTGAGCAGAGCCTCGGCCAAGATGACCTGCAGAGGTCCCTTCCAACCTCAACCATTCTGTGATTATTGTACCATCATCCTCCTAATTTTGTTTGGTCATACCTTTCAACTCAACAAGCCTCAGGTCACTTTCAGTGGTAAACTCCTTCCAGTAGACATAGTGTTTTAAAAGGAGATGCAAACCCAGGGTCATGGGTTCAGGCCTCACGTTGGGCGCCAAAAAGGACTGTCATGGTTTAACCTTGGTCGGCAACTGAGCACCACCCAGCCGCTGGCTCACTCCCCCCCCGCCCCTGGTGGGATAGGGGAGAAAACTGGAAGAACACAAGTGAGAAAAACTCATGGGTTGAGATAAAAACAGTTTAATAATTGAAATATAAGAATAATAATGTAATAATAATAATAATAATAATAAAGCTGAAAAGTCCTTGACTGTTGTAAGCACTGCTCAGCAACAACTAAAACACCGGTGTGTTATCAACATTGTTCTCACCCTAAATCCAAAACACAGCACTGTACCACCTACTAGGAAGGAAATTAACTCTATCCCTGCCGAAACCAGGACAGGGAGCCAGATGCATTTTACCATAACCTTGTGCTGCTTTGTTTGTGTAAAAAAAAAACAACCAGAGTTGCCCTGCTTGTAATTAATATTCTGGCTACTTTGGCTTTTTTAACATGGCATTGTGTTGCAAATAATTGGAAAGGAAATCTCCTTTCTCATCTTTCTGTAGTTTGTCACTTGGCTAAAAGTATTTTGCATGATCTTAATTTTGCACTGAGGTGCTTAAAGTCCAACTGTGTTCAATATAGTGTCTGGATATATGTTTAACTGTAAGCGTATACCTATGCTTCACATGCTCTTTAAAGTCTTAGGCTATATTCAGATGTGCTCACTGCAAAGCATACTTTTAATCAGTTTGTTAGGATGGAGCCACATCCTGTGTTTAGGTCTTGTACGTATTAGTCTTCTGGGGCCTATCAAAGCAAAACTCGCCAAACAGCTTAAATTAAGTCCAATATGTTAGCTCAGCTATTGAGTATTATTATTACAATGGTTTTTTTCTTCTGTTGCTCTCAAGATATTTTACTGAAGCTGAATAGAAATTACAATTTAGTACTTTAAGTTGTACAATTTAAAGTACTTTACAATGTAGTAATTTACAATTAATTACAATGTAGTACTTTAAAATTTTTTTGAAAAATACGCAACTCCCAGCCACACTGCAGGATTTCAGCCTTAACCTATTGAGGCATCATAGCCTCTTCTATTGGCACACCATGGAATTCAGAAGGTACAATACACAGTGTGGTCCTAGCTTACTGAAGATACAAGCACTATGATACACTGTGGTCTTTAACTACACTACGGCAAAACAAAAGCATATCCAAGTGTAAGCGCTATAGCTGGATTTTTTTTCTGTTTTTTCAATTAAAAATTTAATCTTTCTGAAGAAAAGAAACAAGAGGCAACTACAAACTTTTAAAACATTTTTCTCACAAAACTTTCTACCAGCCAAATATTTTTTCTCTATCTATCCCTCCTTCCTCCCTCCTTCCTCCCTCCTTCATTCCTTCCTCCCTCCCTCTTTC
>NW_008824652.1:40712-43219 GCF_000699105.1 Pygoscelis adeliae
TTTTGTCAATAACGCTATAATACATGTTTGATTTAACCCAACATAATGCATTAGGCTTCTTTCAGGACCAAGCCACATACAAAAGAAGTCTCAGGCTAAGTTCAAATATTGCCTTGCCTTCTTTTTTCTCTCAGTAAAGCTGGTGCTCCTGACAGGTTTCTCTCTGAATAGGAATGCTGCAGAGTGAAGCATCTCATTATCCACCCAGCAGGTATGCTGTTACCAGTGGTAGCACAACTTCTTCATGTAGACCTGCCTGCAAAGTTTCAGCTCCCCGCAGTGACACTTTCAGTTCTGAATCTATGGTGGAGGAAAACAAATAGAAACAATAATAATAACTTTTCCAAAGCTAGACCACTCTGAAAAACATCAGTGGCATTTTTTAAACTATTTTACGTATAGTCATCTAACAAAAAAACGTAACTCTTTTCACATGATCAATGCAGAGTGCAGTCATTAGGCAGGCAGTCAATGTACACTTAAGGAACTGTCTACGTTAGAACAACTGAGAGTACAAATACCTTATAAGCTGTTGTCAACACACAGCGCAGCTTCCCCAAAATAGTAGGGTAACTGAAGCATGTTCCACAGTAATTACACTTAAAAAACATCAACTCCAATTTAAATACAAAAGCATTTACAGTACGTAACAAGGTTTGGAAAATTTATATCTACCAAGATGCAGCATTTTGAATGCTGTGAACAGTGGCATGAAGAACATACTGTTATGGTATTATGCATGAAAGCTATCAAGTGACAGAAATGGCTGGTTTACTATAGTTCTGTGAGTCTAGAGTGTCCCCAGAACAAGGACAAGAAATAGGAAATATTCCTCATGGAACACTGTACAGTTCATTCTCTTTTCTGACTACGTACCTTTGTTCACACGCTGAGGTAGTTGGCATGACACTGTTGAAGTCAATGCATATGTATTACCTACATATTATCATATTTATTCCGATACTTATTTTACATATATATTTCAATTAATTATTAGTGATTATTAAATAATACTTTCACATTTATGATTAACAAGGTAGTATTTTGATTATCACTTCTATCTTTATGACTGTGCGTTATCATCTGTATATGCCGTATATATCATCATAATATTAACATGCCATATTAGTGTTATTCCTATAACTTTTACACTGTTTATGTTAGAAGATCACTCTCTAGGTTACAGATAATGCACTGATTAAGACACCGCAGCTCCTGGCTCCCCTTCCCTTGCGGAGCAGCAGCCCGCTCCTGCCGCTCCCTGACACACAGCCCCACCACCAGTGGCAGAGCCGACCAGCCCATTTTTCCCTCTGGAATCCCAAATATCTGACAAAGTGCCTCAAAAGGGGAAGGAATTTTCAGCTGAGTGGCTGAATGTATGTCTGCACAAAGTGCATCGTAGTTTTCTGATCTTTTCCCTGGTCACTCAAATAGTGTCAGACACGTTTCAAACCACTCGTATCAGGAGTATAATTACCCCATTAACCCGATTAAGAAAATAACAAATGACAGGGAAATTCTCTGGAGGGTCCCTTTGCTTACCAAGCTATACCTACGTGGTGTGTGTTAAAAACCACACCCACTGAAATAAGCCATGGCGTTCATGATTGGTTTAAGCTGATTAAACATCATTACATCAAATATCATTAATCACCGGTAAGCAAAAAAAAAGGTGAAAGAGCGGGTCCTAAAATGTGATAGAAAGAGTAAGGTGTCAAAAGCTACTTTTGTTTTCAAACTAAATTTCATATGTTTTTTAAATGTTTCAAATAAACTTGACACATTGCAAATTTTTTTATTGTTCTTGCTAAAATTCCAAGCAGTTTTTTGCAAATTCACAACTTCACAGTGAGAAAAAACTGCTTGTGATCTCTTTTTTTACCTATTTTCATCTATTTCTAACCTATTCTTAACCTATCTTTTTTTAACCTACCTTTTTTAATGTGTTTATTCTTTTTCACCCCAGAAAGAATTGATTTGTTTATTCTTTTTAGCAAAAGCAGGATGTCCCACTATGACCTACAGAATGTGCCTGGCCTAAAGCTGTTTACATTTTCCCTGACAAGAAGCAGTACTTCACCCCTTTCACGTACATCAAGCTGTTTCGCTCTGCCCATCCACTAGTGCAAACAGGAATATTTGCAAACAGAAGACAAACCAGTTTTCTTAAGTGCCTTTCATTAAATCTATGCCTAGACAATTAGATAGGAATCCTGTTTTTACGTGTATCTAAAGAAAAACCGTGCAAGATTTTTTTAATTGTTTGGGGTTTTATTTTTGCCACAAGTTATTAACACTTCAAATAAAGACCATATCTACGACGTCAGTCCCCTGGACCCACAGCCGGTCACAGCCCCCTCCTCCTGCCTGTCACAGCCTGGCAGCGGTGCTCTCGGGTGGTGGAAGGACACCTTGTGTAAATCAGCGGTGTGCTTCGGCACAGAGGGAAGCTGCTCAGCCAGGAGCAGGACCCGCTGGCCAGGGAGGGAGCGGGGGAGAGGGCT
>NW_008824652.1:43251-51636 GCF_000699105.1 Pygoscelis adeliae
GGCACCCACCTGGTGCCTGCTGGCAGCAGCCGTAGGGCCATCGTTTCCTCCCGCTTCCAAGCCTTTACCGCAGGTAGATGGTCTGAACTGCAGTTAGACGGGCAGCATAAGCAGCACCAGCTACTGCCGGTGCCTTAGGTCTTCCTCCCTCTGAAGCAAGAGCTGTTCTCCGCCTTATAGCAAACCACTCACCAAAAGCAAAGCGAAAAAAACCCCAAACAAAAACAATTAATCAAACAAAACCCCCAAAAACAAAGGGAAAAAAAAACCCTGCAGGAGTTTCTTTATACTGTTCATTGCTGTGGCGGCATGTTTGACGTCGGTAGCTGAGATTCACACTCTGCTGTTCCTCTGCAGAAATTGTTCTGACGGATGGCACCCAGGGGCTTTAAACAGAGCAGGATGACGACTGGCTGAGATCACGCCAACGTGTTCCTCTGATTCAGAGCTGGCTGATGAAAGCAAGGAGTATGAAGATCCAGTGGCACTAAAATCCTATAAAAAGACTCATAGCCAACATTGTCTTTCATAAGTTTTTGTTTACCGTTATGTTCAGTGTTTCTGAGGTTAAGGAGAGGTGGCTTTTACTCAAGATAAGGAAACAAAAAACAGTAGGAAAATGAGCTACATGTATTGTATATTTTGTGTTAGAGCATCCATGTTCAGGTGGCACGATTGCATCTTAGAGGGCAGTAGTTCTCTCACTGGAATGCAGTGAACTGGAGTTGGATCCAACATGTTTTTACACTGAAGAGGTCTTAGACACAAACGCGCATGAACGTTTCTCCCTTCATAGGCAAATGTACAGGGAACTCCCTGCCAGCGTATTACAAAAAGAGCTCGTGAAACCACTGGCAGTATCGGGATACCAGAAAAATGGCTAAAACCAACCAAACGAGAAGTATTAACAGTTTGGAAAAGTTTTCAAGATTTAAGTTGAGAACAGATAGGGAGAATTGATTCTGTTCTGTCTTCTGTTACCTCCTTTGGGGATATTGAAATTAAATTCAGGCCAATTAGGCAAATCCCTCCACCTGTTTTCTTGTTGATGTTTTAGTTCCTTTTGCGTTTGGAGCGAGCGCTGGCCGTGAACATGGCTGTGCGGAGCATCTGACACGATGAGATCTAGGACTCGGCTTTGACCTCTGTGTCCCGGCAGCAGCTCCCCCAGCACCTACCCAGGAGCACGCACCAAACTGGGCAGCCTTGGCGCAGAGCTACAGGCCTTTAGCCCTCGCCCTTTTGCTACCGACTTTCTCTCACTGTCTGTATGTTGGCTGCATCCAAATGCTGTGGGGAAGATCAGGTACCGTCTGTCCCCTTTTACAATCGGCAAGAGGCAGTCAAAGTAAAAAGGAAGAGACAGGCACCAAGTCTAGAAGCGTTGAAGTGAGGTTTGAGCATTTTGCCAAAGATCACTTACAATCTGGTTAGGTACATAACAGTGACTGACATGAGCTTTGAGGAAAAGTTTGTTCTAGGTTTTGAGCAAAATACAAGATATCAATACCATGTTGGTCACCAGAGTATGACAATACCATCTATCAGTGTAGCATATGTTCTTCAGCCCTCAACCACCAGGTTATTTTTTTTCTCATTACAGTTGTTTCCAGTCATGTGTGAGTTTCTTTTGCTCCAAACCCCTGCTTCATGTTGTCACTATTCATGCTACTCCATATTCAGTACCTTTAACTCTTTTCCATGAGGTACTAGGGGTTTTCCAGGCAGCTGGCAAAACCTGAAAAATCTGTCAGCAAAATGTGTGAATTTCAGAGGTATGGTAGTTAGATTGCATTTCTTCAGTCTAGACCACCTCTCACAGAGACCACAGGGGAGGATCTTTTAGGAATTTCACTGACACCTGAGAAATCCTGCTGGTGGGCAAATAACAGTGCATGTAGAGACAGACTGATCTAGAAATATGTCACAAAAAAAGTCTTGCTGGATACAGTACACAAAACTCCATAAGAAAGCATTGGACAAAGCCTCTGAGTTTTGCCTGTCAGCTGCATTGTAGACAGATATTTCTCCTCAGAATTAAAGGACAGGCATATACATACACAGGTGTGCTGCTCAGTTGCTGAGGCTACACTACAGTGACAGTTCCCTTAAAAAAGCACATTTTCAACACTTAATTCTTAGCCTAGCACAGCATCCATTGCCCCCTCATCATCAGTCATTATCACTTAAACAAATCATCCTCAGGTGCTTGTGGAGGTGATGTTGCTGGTGATGAGGTTGTAAATGTAACAATTTCCCAAGTACGAGTCTCAATCTACATCACACATGGGGTTCACAAGAGCTCAAATAAGACAAAAAGGAAATGTCTAGTCCTGACTTCACTATAGTTCTTCCCATAAACGGCAAAGTTAAGGTCCTGCCTCCAATCTGCCTGAATTTTGCAGCCTAGCCCTCTCTCAAGAATGGTGAGAAGGACAGCTGAATCTGCAAAACTATACATCGGAATCACCAGCTTCTGTGTACAGCACTGAATTCAAATTCATGCCATTTTTAACTATAAAAGGATTGAAACTTACCCAAGTCTGAGAAGCACAAACCTTATCTTCTCAATATGTTTTCCTCCCAGAGGAAAATCACTCTCTGTTGCAGGATATTTTAACTCTGGGAAGAGAAACGAGAAAGCAACAACTTGCGGGAGTGTCCTGTTTCATCAAAAAATGCTTAAGGGAGTTAATAACTTCAGGCAGTAAATATTTTTCCCATCTCAAAATGAAGTCGAAACAAATAGAACTGTTAATTGAAATGCTTGTCTGAGTCAATGCTTTACAATATGGCTTAATTAACATGTTCCTCCTTTTGCGTTATTGTTTGGGCTGATCTACAGATTAATAGTTATATCACAGATGGATTTCTCTGATCTGCCCTATGTTAGCATGAATGCCTGCAAATCTGCATTTCAAATATTTTTCCAGGTTAGTAATTAACTCAGTCAGGAGAAGAGCTGTGAGCATAATTTATTACATGACTCTCAAGCTGCAGTTATTTTCAACCAGAAAAGCTTGTACTCCAGAGCTTGGAGTGAGGCTGTAGTGCTGAGGTGGTGCTCCACAGAAGCAATACAGCAGATGTGTTTCAAAACTTCAAGAAAATACAGCCCTTTTGTCAAATACCCATGCTATGATTTAGGTGCACAGCCCATTTATCCTGGCTGATTTTATTAGACTGCTGCTGTTTCATTCTCACAGCTTGGTATGTCTTCAAGAGACTGCTCTCCTTTTTCAGTTATGGCATATAAAGCCAGAAAGCGTTGTTACTATTACCTAGTCTCACTACTTTCTACCTGGGAGGTGGTACTGAACAGGAAATGAGGCAAAACAGAGTGTTGTGGGGGTAACCTAAATACTACAGTGAAACACACAGAATTATTAACTGATTAAGACAGGAAGTCAGGCAGGTGCTAAAAAGACAGAGAAGCACAGATCCTGTCTCATCTGTGCAAAACAGGCCCTGGTGTCTCATCCACTGAGCTCCACGAGGCCAACCTCTTCTGCTAGCAAGCTGTCATTGCGTTTTGTTGAAGAACACTTGGCTCTCAGTCCCCAAATGCAGGGACTTGTCTCCCTCTCCAAAACAAGAGCAGACATTCATGCGCTTTCTGTGTTGATAAACTGGTATGAATTCCCACTCTGGTCCTCGTGATGTCAATTGACTGTGGCATCTGAAGCTGAGAAGTAACTGGGTATTCTAGGGAGACCTTCATTTCTTACCATCTTGATCTATCTGTACTCCTGTTTCCACGAATAATGGATTTATCCATAGCAATTTCAAATCTCACTAAGCCCTAAGAGTAATTTACTGTAAGACACTGTATGATCATTGTCACTTTCTAAAAAAAAAGGAGGGGAGAAAGAAAGAAACAAAGAAAAGGCTTAAGGACACTATAGAGATCACTACATTTCCCCAGGCTTATCCCCATCAATATTGTAGAAGGATTAACAGGATTTGCAGAATTATGATAATAATATTCACCAAGAACAAAGCAATATATTACTGCTACTGTCCTTGTCAGGAAAACATCAGGAAACTCAGGCCCTAAAGAAAATGGGGGTTTGAAAAGCTGTGTATTTCAAGTTTTATGAAGAATAGTTTTCTTATATACTTTTTTCCACTCAGTGTACTTGGAGAGATGGTGGAAGCAAAGACAGCTAAAGTAACCTACATATCCATCTTTCCTGTACAAGACAGGAAAAATCTGTTCCCAGAGCTTTTCAGAGGGCTGGTGGAATACGCCAACAAGGGGTCTGAGACGGTGCTGCTCTCTTGTGGAGATTGACTCTGGAACTCTCTGACTTCTTTAGCCTCAAAACACCTTATTCTCTGTTCCCAAGGTTCTTCACACTACAAAAAATATTTTTATATTACATTGAAATAACTGTCAAGTCACTTCACTCTGCTGCAATGAGGTAAACTGACTCAAAAAGGATCTAAGCTACACAGACACACTGAGCAAAGAAGAGACCAGTTCCTTCGGCTTCTTTCAATGCAGTAATTCCTGTGATATCTCAACACATGTAGCCAATTATATATCTTACTTTAATTAAGATTGCACTCCAAATATTTGTGATTGATGCACTCTTTAGTCTGACACATAAAATCTATTAACATATTTCTACTGGTAATCAATACCTGAACCTGTGGTCATAAGTTCAAAATGCATTATTCTGTTGTTATTAACTGGAAGTGTTGGAAGCTTGTTGTCTGTCATAATGAAAATGTTGATTTATTTCCCAAAGGTTGTGTACATCTTTTTCAGGTACACATCTGTGTGTTGCTAATCAGTTCTTAACACAGACACACAGATCTCTAAGGGCTGTTGGCCTAAACCAAGTATGGAGGCTTTCACACACCAGTTTGCTGCCAGTCAGGTAGTGCTGGCTGGCTTATGGTGTTTTGTGTAATAATTATCACCATAATATTGGAAATCTTACCTTGAGAGATTCATAATGGAATGAACAATTACAGTGTCCATTAGCGCACAAAAAATTTTGTCACGTGACAAATACCATGGAGATCTTTATGTTCTATGTGTATTTCTCAAGATTATGACAATATTGAATTGATGTGTGTATTAAAAATGGTGGGGGTTTTTTCAGCCCAATTTTTCTGTGACTGGTGAGGGCCATTTTAAATATTAACCTCCTTGGGAATGAAAATAATGAGCTGGCAGGTGAGTACTTCTCTCTTCCCTTGGCTCTCATATACTAACATAATAGCCAGGTTTACAGGTTTTTTGCACGTGTGTAAATGAACAGATGAAATGCAAAGGAAGGGAATAACTGAGCTCACTTACTTATGCACAAAAGCCTGTAAGTAAAGTAATGAATTTAACCTGTACTGTAGATAGTAGAGCTAAGGCAACACATCATGCATTAGAAGATGCTTGTTATCTTCCAGAAAAAAGCTTGTGACATTAACTATATTATATAACCATATAGCATAGTTACTATTTAATGTATCTAAGTATCTTATAGAAATGTATTCAGCTTGAAAGAGGTATATACCATATGTGTTTGGTTTTGAGGATAGATGGGTATTTATTTGGCATTAGTTTCTTACATATTTGCCCATATATTTGTTTGCATGGTCATGTTGCCCCAAATTGTTTTAGGTAGGACAGGTCCAAATATTCTAACATGTCACTGGAAGTGAGAAGTGCTGATGCTTGGAGCAGTCACTAATCCCTCTGGATTTTTGTTCCACAGTTTTTTACAGCTGCCTCAAAGAAAACTTCATGTTGGAGATTCCATCCATCTTTGCTCCTGAAGAGATGAGCTGTAAATCCTGTCCTTGTTCTACACCACTAGAGTAATCTTTGGATGTATTAGGACCACACTACTGGAAGCTCTGAAGAAAGGAATTAAGACCGTGAATTTGACTAAGTAATCTAGGGAAAATATGATGAGAGCATACAATGGCTCTATTAGGCTTGTAATAGCCCGTGTTGCTACAAACACACGCAGTAGCATTTTGTATGAGCTGATTTCCTAGGACCTGATGGATTTCTTTTATAGATAGAGTCCACTGCTATAATCAGAGCAACTGTGACAAACACATGCACAGCTCAGGAAGAATCATCATCCACTATTACAGGACAATTTCCATGCCAGCCAGATGTGGTGAATAATATTCCATACAGCAGTTGCTGGCGGGGGGAACCTTAGATAAGGCAATATACCAGAGGCAATGAACTGGTATTTTATGTGCTTATATATGTTTATTTATTTATTTATGTATATTTTTATGTATGCTCATTTATTTATCTACATTCACATCAGCTTTTCTCTGCCTATCAGTGCAACACATGTCAAAGCATTTTGGAATCAAGGCAAGCACTCGGCGCAGCTCCGTATTGCTTTCATTCATCCCCTGGACATAGATTTCTTTAGACTGGACCCATTCCCCTTGTCCCTGAAATGAACAATTCTTGCATGACAGCAAATGTGAGCAGAATTGTGTTTGTTATAAATGGCTGAGGTCTCTTTGGAGTCAGAGTTGAGGTATGTGACAGCTTTAAGATTAAAGCATGCCAGATTCATTAAAAAGCTGCTTCAACAGTTTTGCATATTTTACACAGCAAGATTAGGCATAACTTTGTTCTCTTCTTCATGACTCGTTAATCTTTGTTCACAAAGCATAAGTAGATACTGTTCACATATGGACTCCTAAGGAGGTGCAGCTCCAGGTAGATTTTACAGGAAACATCAGGTATTTCTTCTGCTCCTGAAATGACTCTTTCCTGAAGGAAAGTAGCAACAAAACAGTTGTAAATGTGCATAAGCCAATGTGCATAAACAGTTGCAGCTAAATGCTGAGCTGTGATGTTTTAGGGGGAAAGTTCCAACATTCACCATGCATCTAATTCTACTCACTCTGACATCAATAACCAACCAACAAAAATTAGACCAATGATGAGTGCTTCTAAAAAAATTTGTTCAACAAACCACTTTAATGCTATGATTTCACTCTCTGACTGATATGAATTCTGCACCAGAAGGATCAAGTGATCTTGAACAAAAAAATCACAGTCTTATGACTCAAATGAAATTAATCATATGTTTAAGGGCAACAGTAAACTACCGTCCCCTTTTCATCAACAATAAAAGGATTTCTCTGAGTAAACAGAGAAAAAAAGATTATACTTTGCTGCTTTCCCATTTCCAGGTAAAAATTTGTTTCTTCCCGAAACCATTTCTTTGTTAATGTGTTGGAAAGCAAAATACAGCATTCTTTTCTTTTTATGGAATATAAATGTGTACATTTGTATTCCAGCAGAGAAGTCTAAACTGTGATTAATTCAACAGGGTATACTAAACAAATCACTGTCTGTGTAAACAGAGAGTAAATAAAATGAATAGCGCGTTCCAAATAAATGCACATGTACAAAGGCCGTGGATGCCAGACTGGTACATGGGACTTTACACACCGGCATGACAACAAATTCAATATACGTACATCGCTACCGCTTGCCCCACAGCTGCCGATGTCCTGGATGCGACGGGGCGTCCAGCATTTCTGGTCGTCTGTCTCCATCCCCTGAGGCTCCCCCAGCACCCAGGAGCTGCCCCGGGAAGCTGGGGACACAGCTGCATGACAGGAGCACAGGCTTGTCCTCTGCCTGGGCTCACGGTGCCCACAGCAGTTTTGGGCACTTTTAAATTGCCTGTGTTTTTCAGACGGCTGTTTGCCTACATTTCAGGTTCACCTTCAGTGGCCTCTGCCGGCGCTGGCGCTGGGCTGGGAGTCGGGCTCCCAGCTGTGGAACCCAGCTCCCGCTCAGACAGCTGGCTCCTCCTGGGGCGGGGAAGGGTTAGTTTTGTTCACAAAAACTAACCTGTGAAAACCGAGAGCTAAAAGAGAAACGGTAGTCAAATGCAATAACATCATCTTCTAAACCAGATCAGCGATTGCGGAAGGACAAAACTCCTGGGGTTTTCAAATGTGTGATACCTCTTTCTGATTCAACAAAGGAAAAAATCCACAACAACAGGATGGCATTCATTCATTGTGTGTAAAAGGTGTCATTTCACATCCCTATAATTCTGAAATTAAAACTTGTCTCACAGGTCAGTAAGTACAAATATCTCTGGCAGATTTGTTTCTCCTGCCTTTTCCTTTTCTCTCTGCTACTGTGACGCTTTTATATCCAGTTGTATTTGTTATTACAATCAGCTTTACATTGGCCAAGGGATGACTGGCTGCAGTGGTATTACGGGCAAAGCTGGAGTCTGCCTTTGAACTCAGAGAAAAATCTCAGGTAGATCTAAGATAGGATCACTTATTTTTGATAATTAACTGTTTACTGATACTGCTTATATATAGATGCAGGGCTTAGCTCAGATGCCAGTGTGGAATTGCAAATGAAAC
>NW_008824652.1:51681-66926 GCF_000699105.1 Pygoscelis adeliae
CTTAAATGCAGGCAAGCTGGGGGAGAAATGCTCCTGAATGTAGAAATAATCTGGACACATTTCATATCCATTATATGCTTATTTTGATCACAGCATAAATGACATGAAAAATAAAAGGTGTAAATAGGAACAATCTTTGACACATCCACATACTTGTTTAACTGAAATCACCATTAGGAATCAGAAGTGGGTTAGCTCATTTTTTCTGAGTTTCAATACTCAAAGGGTGCTTCCATGAAGGAATGTAGGCAAAGATACTCCTAGAGGGATGACTATAGCAGTGGCCTCCAAACTATTTTGATTATGCAACCCATCAGTAAAAATGTTCTGAGCACTCTTCCCAATATAGGTATATTTATTTATTTATAAATTATATAAGTGTACTACTGAAGTTCTAGTATTTTCTTCCTGCACCCCACTTTGGACACCACTGGACTATAGGAATGCAACTACACCCGGAGGAGATGCAGCTGTAGCACCGGGGCTATGTCACATACCTGTGCAGTCAATCCACCCCTGCGAGTAAAACAAGAAGCAGTCAAGATAACCCAAGTTCTCTGTCAGGATCTTTTTTTTTTTTTTCATACTTCTCACTGTCTGACTTCTGTTGATAGGATTTCATAGTACCAGAGATGGCAAAAGTACTTGTATGGAAAGCTACACAGTTGTGAAGCTTTGAAACTCAGTATGCCTGTAAGATAATGCCAATATTTGTAAAATACGTTAAACATTTGTAAAACATTTGGTAAATGCTACTAATATCAAAAGACTTTTTGCCTTAAATGACTGAATCAGGTTAAAAACTGAATGAGGATCCCAGAAGTCCTAGCTGGCTCTTTATTTAGGAAATGCATAGCTTAAAATTAGGCATGTTGTCAAGTGTCTGAATCAAGGTCCTGCTGCTCAGGAGTATCAAATATTCACCCAATCCCAACTTAAGACAAAAAAAAAAAAAGATTTGAAAAATGTCATCCTGCTTTTAGGCACATGCTTCCTGGAACAAAAAATGCCTTCATTTAACTTACTTTGTTTTTATGGAATCCAAGATACTCTGGTTGTAAAAGCATTTTCCATATAAGATACAGAAGAGAAAGCAGGAGCATAATGCCACTCAATCAGCTGGAAGCCTTTATTAGGAAGTTAGTTAATTTTCACAATTTGGCTTGAGAAACATACTAATCAACAATTCCTTTCTCCCTATAGTTGTGTGGTTTCTTCAGTTAATTAATACCAATTAAAAAGCAAAATAACTGGTTTTTACTATTATTATAATCATTTTTTCATAATTGCCATTATCATTCTTAATATTTGCCTCTCCCCTTCCTCTCTCACCACCCCATAAAGCTGTTCCTGTGCCTTAGTACTTATTTTCTGCTGTTTCCAAAGAAATCTGAACCATTGTCTGTCTTCCAAAATTGTTTAAAACAAAATTGGAAGAGATCTGAAATGGTCATCTCTGTTTGCGCTTCCATTTCCAAGACAAATCCAGCTATACTTAACAACTCACAGAGAAACATGTTTAATCTCTTCAAATCAGGTATATAATTAACATCAAAACCAGCTTTTGAAAATGAAGGGGGGAAAGGGAGGTGGTGGAGGCTATTGTTATTTTGGGTTTTAATCTTTGCTGGATATGTCTAGCTTGTGTATCAATTTTGAGAAACAAATGTTAAGAAAAAAACAGGGATCCAATGATTTCTAAAGTGACTGACTTGCACCTGGGTTTTCAGTATGTTACTTTTTTTTTTAAATTAATGTCCAGCTACAGTGAATTAAAATCAATAAGGAGTCCAGCTGTGGGCTATAAGAACTATTTCTTCTATAAGGAAGCCACTAAGTGGCTTTGAAAATCAAGGCCATAATCTTGATGATAGAAAGAGAAATTTTGGTGTTAAATTCCATATTTCTATTTTTAAAAAAACCTTCCCCCTTAATTCAAAGCACAAAGGTCAGCCTCTTAGAGTACACGGTACCTCTCCACTGGGAGGCTAAGGAAACCTGCCCGCTTTGCCAAAACGTGCCGCTCAAACAGCCCGCACCGCTGCTCTTAGCCAGCCCTCCCATGACCCAGACACCGCCCGCAAAACGTCTACGTGAACGGCAAAATTCAGGCACATGCTGCTATGAGCTTCAGGTTACCTGTAGACCTGTAGGCTACTATTAGGACTGGTGTTATTCAGGTATTAGTGCTTCAGTTTTCATCTCTTCAGGACACTATAATACTACAGTTATAGTAAGTATAAGTAATATGTGTGTAAAATATATATGTATAATACATAGACAACACATAGAATAAGCTTGTGTATATATGGTACTATATTAATTATATATGTAATATATAGCACTATAATAATAGTATCTCATAATTAGACAGGCTTCACCCTAGGGCTTCAGTCAAAACATTATTGTGTATTATTGCCCCTCTCTGGGTCACACTCATGAGAGACACATATCTATTTGCAGCTCATGAATGAGTTAATGAAGAACAAAAACTTAATGCATTTAAGTACTGGTCATTTCAATAAAATGGCAGGAATAGAATCAGAGCCAAATGCAGTGTCCTCAGAAAATAATTCAACGGGCTTCAAAAACCCCTCCAGAAAGTCTAGGTCTTCAGTGAGCAGTTATGGCAGTCATGGATAGTGACCTTGATTCACCCTCTGGGATAGAAAATGTGTCTATATATTCTCAGACAAGTTAGAAATATTACATGGAAGCTGCAACACAAGGAGATTTTGGGGAATTGCTCTGATATGTTTGCATTTAGAAAGGGGCAGAACATGTGGATTCCCAGCTGTAGTGAGGGATTATGTTTTGATGAAAAACCTTCCCTCCATTTAGAATAAAATGTTAGGAAAGGAAGGTCTGAGCCTTTCGTGAGGGTTGGCATTTCCAAGCGTCCCAGGTGCTATGTTTGAATGAAGCCTTACTTCCTGATCTGCCACATCCCTGTTGTCCTTTTCTAAGAGATGAGTAAATAAGTGTCTCAACATAAAGCATGTTTGTTTTCCATTTTCTTCTCTTCCCAACACTGTTATCAGTCATCTGTACTTCATATCCAATGGAGATTTCATCAGATTTTTAACAAAACTAAACCTATTATAAAAAATGCAGACAAAATCATATCACATCTCAAAAATGAGATGCAACCTCAAGTGAAAATCCTGCCATACAAGAAAATATTTTAGTAAGTTGCAGTTTAATGAATGTGATTGTCAATATTACAGACACATTCCCAACAGGTTCTTAACTACGATGGATATTACCAAGAAAAGCCTCCTCCTTGTAAGAAAAAAGAAAGTGCAGACTGAACACTTGCTTTAATTACCAATATCTTGAAGCTATCAATAGGTTTGAATGATATGTATCTACCTTGTTCATTTGTTTATGACATCAACAGCTATACCTATGACCAAAGATACACAATTTTGGTGTTGCATTGAAAAAGCTGGAATTTGTTGTTGTTATACATTATCAGGACATATACTAAAAGTAATTTTAAGAAGTTATTGATTCAGAGCAATGATAATACTAAATTCATTTTCATGATACTCCCTGATTCTTATACACCTGCATTTTTGTGAATCCAAACAGGAGTTTTGAAAAAGTAACAAATATGTAATAGGGTCCAAAACGACAACAGAAATGAAGTTTCTTCCCTAAATAATGATTTTATCCTTTAAATGAGAGTGCTGTCTGGACATGATTGTCTAAGGATATAAGTAATATTGTTTATTAGACCAACTAGAAAGAAGAAAAAAAAATCACGTTTGGACACACAACTCTTTTGCATCTCTCAAAAAGTCAAGATAGATCAAAGATTATCAGTTGCAGTGGAAGAAATGTGTCTTTCCCATTGAAGAGATGAGCTTCAGGTTTTCTGTCTCCCTTATCAACACGTAGAGTCAGTCTGTTTTAATGACTAAAACTTCCACAGGAAGCTTCAGAACAGTAAAAAGCTCTTCTTCAGTGATGTCTGTCTTATTTTCAAGGCTTTTCAGTAACAAAACCCAAGAAATCCGGAGGAGCATTACAGCTTCTGTGCACGTTTTCCTCACATATGAAAGCTTGAAACACAAGGGATTAAAAAACAAGTTAAAAAAAAAATGTTTGGAACTTGTGGAATACATCCTATTCATCTTTTTTATGAGGAAGAGATGGAGAAAACATCAGACGATTACCCCACTACCAACATATACAAGGTTTTAAGCAAATAAAATCAGCATAGACTTCAGAGAGCAGATTGGCTACAACCTGGCCAGCTGTTTACATCCAATGAACAGAGCTAAATCTTTCCCACCCAAGTGAAGAAAAAGTGGAATGAGATTGTTTTCTTATCTTGTTGGCAGAAACCCACATCATAACACCATGGGGTCAAGAAAAGACACTTTGTGGTGGTGGTCACCGATCTATTGCCCTGTGTGAGATCAGCATATACTTAAACCACTGCGTACCAGAAAGTAGTTGGACGAGCAGTCCTGCAGAGGACACCCTATAAATGTCAGCCTCCCACCTTGACAATAAACTGCATAAGTATAATCAGCAACCACGCTCTGTTTAATGCCTTTTGCTGACTGTCAAAGGCAGCAGCAAGAACCAGCCTCAATTTCCTTTAGAGTTTTTTTGTTTGAAATAAAACATGTCACACCTTTTCCATGTTCCTACCATAAGCCTTAAATTTAAAGAGCATTTTCTTATCCAATTCTGTAGGACCCATCTTTTGCAAACACTTGGGAGTGCAGATATTCTGTTTGGATATTCTGTAGGATGGAAAAGAGAAAAAAGGAGAAACCCTCTGCCCTTCCTCTGCAGGAACCCAGGTTATCTATTTCAGTCTAAGCACTACATTATACCTCAAGGCACCTCCCATAACGATCTTTTGTCCATTCTTGGTTATCACAAGGATCACCTTTGTACAGTGAGACATATATAAATTCCCAAAACAAGAAAATGCAGAAGCTTGAGTGATAGACAGACTTTACCATATGCTTAAATGAGGTTCATCAGAGCTTGGTTTTCTCCAAGGCAGACAGCAAGCTGCTCAATCCCTCATCTTTTAGCCTGAGTTACCACATGTGAAATATCACCATTTTTTAGTTCAATCACCCAAAATGATTATTGCAGTCCTATTGTAGAATACTTGTTCTGAAGACTTATGTTTGTATGACTAAGACAAACCAATTCTCGAAGGGATTCAGTGCTTTACAGATGACAGTGCTGAGACTCTGTCCTGTTACTGTTTGAAAAGAGAGATGATTATCTTTGAATTTGATCTTACTACATCCACCACCAGCAAAAGGGAAAGATGACAAAATGAAATAATACTCAAAATAATTGAGTATTTAATCCTTGTCAGTGTTCCCATCTTGACGTTATGTCTCCTTCAGTCAAAATTGAGGTCACTGTCCCACCTTCCTTAACTGCCAGCCCACATAGGTGCTGGCAGTTTCTCAGGATTCAGTTTTACCACAGACAGCAGCAGTATTTATGCACAAAAATTATTTTAGGAAAACTTACTTGGGATTACTATTGTCTGAACAAGCACCTGCACAGCTAAGTAAAAAGGTTTTATATCCAAAATTGGTGCCCTGAGTTAGTTTGTTCTGGTTGTTAATATTATTCTCATTACACGGATTTAGACAGGAATTAGTGCAGTCCCCAGATTGCCTTGCTGTCTTGCAATGAGTGATGTGGTGAACGCTCTCGTGTCCTGCAGAAGGGTCAAGCCACAGAAATCTATCATTTTGACAATGACTGTGAACTGCTCTGTAGTCCTGTAAGCCCAGATGACTTCTTCCCACTCCTCCATGCAAACAAATGGTAAAACACAGTCCTGGCCAAAACAGTTCATGGTTCAAAAGAAGATAAAGAAGGAGAGAAAGGCTTGTGAAGGTAAGGGTGTTTTACAAGGTTCATGATCAACAAGTGGGAAGCTTCCTCTGATATGAAAAAGCATAGGTAAGAATTCCTAAAAGCAGAGTGTCATGGATTATTGCTGAGTTAAAGGAGTCCTCCAAACCAAGTGTGAACTGCTGAGGGAAAACTCTCTTGGTTACTACCACCTTTGAACATCAGAAAAGAGGTTTATGAAAGATACGGCAAAAGAAGGAATTATTTACCCCTAAGTCCAATGGCTTTTCACTGAGATATAAAGTGAAATATCATTTTTGTTCTTTTTTTTTCTCCCCAGTGTTTTCAGGATGTGGAACTAGCACACAGAAATACTGAAACATTTCAACAAGCTTTCAACCTATAGGAAACATCCAGGATCTTATGGGAGATGTAGTATTCAACTCACAAAGAGCGACTTTTCTGTCTCCTTACAAATAAACATAATAATAAGCTATTAGTTTGAAAGAAGCTACAAATTTCACCGCTAACATAAAAACTGCAGCACTAGAACAAATGCAGATCTCTCCTGCTACTGAAATACATAAATAATGTCTACCTTACTTCTCAGTCTATATAGTTAATATCCCTTCTGAGTTATTGCTTCTTCATCTAATACCAGGTAGATAATGAGAACATACAAAGTTACACCACAAAATCAGGAACAGTTTAGAAGGGATGTAAATTTTCTGCTTGCAAGCATAAAAGAACTTCCAGCTAATAAGGTATTAGGATAACTTCTGATATAATGGTAATCTTACACCTGCTGATGAATACAGGCTGCTGAATTACGCAACTGGACTGACTTCTTGTTCATGGCACAGTTCAAAATTTATGTTCAGTTCTTGGATCAGTTCTAATTGCATTAATTTTTGATCAGTCAAGAAATTAGGATTCTGCATAGGTGTTGTCCTTTGTCAGTATTTAATCAGTTCGACTCTGTTTATTATGTTTGTTGGTGCTTTCTACAGCTCTTCAGATGCAAGTCAGACAAGGACTGTATCACAATTTAAACCAGTCTCACTTTCATTGAAGCACTCACTTTCATATGGCAGCCATTTCTGATCCTGTCTTAATGTGTGGTGGTTGCACGCTGGGCACACCCACATTTCCCCTGTCCATGCCAATAGAAATAGGTCCGTAGGGCAGCATGCAGTGTGGTACCAGTAGAAAAATTTTGGTATACAGAATGCTCATCAAAAAAACCCAATGATTTCTTAGAAATAGTTAGGATATACAGTTAGGTTAAATTTCTTAAGATAGTTCAGATCATGATATTCATAAAATCAAATCTAAGAAAAAAATGAAATGGACATAAATTTCCTCATCCTATTAAAATTTTCAACATTTCACACTCCCTTCTCTCCACATGGGAATTAAAAAAAAAAAAAAAAATTAAAAAAGCAGAAAATCTTTGTACACTTATAGCAAAAGAAAGTGATATTAGTGTTGCAGATTAGGTGCTTATTGGAATCTCACCATTTAAGTCATTTCACTTCTCCTACATTTTTTAATCCTGTTTCCATGATTGATTTTTTTTTTCATGCAGCTAATTTTGTATTTGTCTCTCTGTCAACTGAATTCAGTATCTCCTTAATCTTTTTTTTCCAAGATTAAGTTTAAAAGCCAGACCACCATATTCAAACTACAGCCATGCATTTGATTTATACACCAATTTAAGCATTATAATGTTTTTCTGTTCCCCTCCTAGGAGGGTAATAAAATGTAGTTTTACACTGAAAATTGCCTTTGAGCAAAATGGCCTGCTCTGACTCAAGCGATCCTTCCTGTGCACATGCAGATTCATGTCTGCCATCTTTCATGACTGAAATAAATTATAAGCAACTCAGCAGCACCAGCTCACCTACAGCAATATGAGCTGGATTCTGTCCTTGCTCAAGCACCACTTATGGATTCAGCAGCAAAGTGCCAGTTACAGATTCTTCATTACTGTCTTTGCAAGAGACAAAATGAACCTGGCCTGACTTTCACATGGAAAACTCAGTTTGTGGATTCAGAGAAGACCTATTTAGAAGTTGAAAAGAATATGATAAACCAGGACTCAGTCATTCCTGTTTGATAATCTACTTCAGAACTGGGCTGGATCAATGCTGAGGTGACAGGCGAAAGCATGAAGGCAATAGGCACACACATGGTTTTCACTTTAATTGGGGTCCAGATGATATATCACATTGCTAGTTATAGATGGACTAACTCCCATTTCACTTCAAGTGATGTATCAGTTTAAGTGCATTGCTGGTTTTGGGCCTATTTACCTATTTCGTCCAATTTTTACGTTGATATTCCTTCTACAAAATCCAAATCCTGCATGAGAATGTTCAAAGCAGCTCTGTGTTTATAAACTGGATCCACATTTTCAGAGTCAACCGATATAACATTGGCATAACTCCTTTGTTTTGCTCCGTTAGATAGCCAGTGAAATGAATTGTGTGTTTGTTCAGCTGAAGCTTTTATGTTACTTAGGGTTCCCTAAGGTATTCAGATTCCTCTGCTACCAGAAGCGAAAAGTCTTACCTGCTGCCTAGTGACACAAAGCTCAGTTATTTACTCTGATTTCACTGAAACATACCTACATAAAGTGGAGGGGTTTTTAACAGTTCTGGACACTTCACAACTCCTTGGTCTAAAAAAAAAAAGCTGTATTTTAAACAAATTCCTGGAACAATTTCTTCCCCTAATTACGCTAGAGAAATTCTCAGCACCTCTTCACACCTTCTCTTACTAGCCACCGTTGCTGGAAAATCTGAGCCTTGACTGGCAGCTAACCCCATCATTAGCAGAACATCTCCAGAGTAAATTTCATTTTTGACTCTACTTCTCTAAAACAAGCTATTAAGATTACCTTATGGAACAACGTTTGCTTGATCTCAGTGCCATCAGAGAAGGGGGAAAGTACTCCAACGTTATTGCCATCTTACTTTACTCTCTGTTTCCGGCACATTTCAAACCCCTGCATTTAACACAGTTTTGCTAGCCACAGTGCAACTCAGAGTTGCAGACAGTAACAAAGTCAGTGACTAATTGTCTATCCCACAAAACATCTGGCATGCAAGGAGTTTAATGAATCCAAAAGACTACGTGGCTACCTGGTGTGACTGCTCGGTCCCCCTGCGCTGCCCTCAGGCTGGTGAGTCCTAGAAAGGTGTTAGTGATACTTCTTTTCTGTCCTGCTGTCAGTGACAAGTGTCCCTACCGCTGTCCTGAAGAAGTACAGAGGAAGGCAGCTGCATAGCCAGAGAGCTGTTGTTTTCCTTTGCAAAGCTTGAATTTCCCTTCCCATTTATCAGTGTTGTTTAGGAACTTGACACCTTAATTGGGCACTGAGGCACCACAGCATCGTCTCTTTCTTCCTCCTTCCCAAACCTTCTTAGCATTGCATTGTGCTCCTTCACTTGTGCGCTCCATTCAGCTTCCATTACCCTGTTTTAATTTTCTGAAGGTCCTGTGGCAAAAATTTAATTAACCATATGTACAGAGAAATGATTGCACTGCAACACATTATTAAAATTATTGCTTGAGGTTTGCCGTGAGTTTTATTTATAGATGCAGGATGATACAACTGAAACTGGGGAGGTTCTGTCTGTAGAAATACATACTTTCTGCTCTATTTTAATAGACAGTATAGGATGAATACTCAAAAAAGCATAGGCAGTAAATTCTACAGGGGAAGAATGCGCAAAACCCATTTGTTTTTAAGTGGCACAACAAAATGTATGTTGTATCATGTTACAGCTGGTAATTCAGTCTTCACAACAGATACGGCAGCCTTGCTGCTTCCAAACAGCCACAACAGCTGTAGATGCTGCAGTTACAATTAAGTCTAGCGTTTGACATGTTAGATATGACATTTCTGGAGAAGGTGCATAGTAATTCTGGAGCCAGTCTACCAGCTGAAGAGGAGGAGGCTCTTCTCCCTCTCTCCCCCTCCTCCTACCACATGTACGCCTTGCACTGTTTTGGTACCCCTCAGATCCTTTGCTCGTAAAACTCCTCTAAACTAACCTAACAAAATGAAAAATTAGAGGACAAGCAGCTAATTCACCTCAGTAAAAAATTAAATGAGAAGCAAGAAGGAGGGATAGAAAGAGAAGGAACCGTGAGACTGGAGCAGGGATGGGAGAAGAGGGGAAAGAGGAACGGGACCTTTCAGAAGTCGTAACCTGTCAGATGCGCTCAGGCATAACGTGCATCTTCAACCTAAGTTAGCTCTTTAAACTGCTGCCAAAGGTGACTAGCTTGTTTAAAAGCAAAGCAGCACACGTCCTTTCAGTTATGCCTCCTCAGTGAAGAAGCCTATGAGGCTCCTTTAAGGAGTAGGTCTGCTATAGAAGGAAGACATTAATATATCTATTTATCTGTACATTAACATGTCTCTAGCTGCCAACTGGCTGCAGCAAGGAGCACAGAGGTCAGGTGTTCAAAGCCAGGGCGGACTGGCACTGGCTGAAAATTGTTCGTGCCTCTTGACTGCTAGCTGTGGTAATAAAATGTGAAGCTCATGCCCAAGGACAAAGTTCAAATCCAGAGGAGACAAATGGGCCCAACGCACACCGTCAGTGTCAACCTTAGCAAAGAATGCGTATGAGGTAGATGGGTAGAGTTGCCTTCTCAGCACGCTGCAGAAAAGGAGTGGGCAAGTCTTGTACCTTGTTCATTGCTCTTAGCAGAGAACTCCAGACAACTGTGTTTGTTCCTCAGTATTTGCGAAAAAAAAGCACTTTCTTTGCGGTGCACAGGTGCAGGCTGATCGGCTTCAGTTGTTAGACCCGGTTCTGAGGACTGAACATCTGCAGGCAGTTTTAACAATTAAATCTAGATGCTTCAGAATCTATACGTGAAGTGTTTTCTTGCTGATCTCAGCTAGAAAGAAATCTTGAAAATAGGAAAAGAAGGTAAAAAAGCCTTCAAAACCCTTACTTCTAGTGCAGAGAATATAATTTTAATGGATCCTTCATTTCTGTCAGCTTCCAGTAATTCTTGAAGGGGTATGAAAGAAGGGCATGTGGGCAGAACAGAAATGTGAAAAAATGAATGGGGTTCAGTTACTCAACGATTCTTTGTGTAAGAATGTAGCCACTTCAGATCAAGCCATTGAGGTAAAAACAAATGAAATGAGTTATCTCCATGCAGCAGATTATTCAGCTACGAGATTCTTTGCCAGGGGATGTTGTGGTGCAGATGTTAAAGCGATTCAAAAGATAACTAGAAAAATACATGGCAAAAATTGCCTCAGGTGTTGTTGGACACAACATACCATTCCTCGCTCAGGACAACCGTGAGACTGAAATTCCTGGCAGATGGGAGAATGCAGTGGGGGGGTGGGGGAGGGGGGAAGTATGTCGCTATATGTTCTCTTTATTAATTTCTTCTTCCCTAGGCATCTCCAACTGGTCGTGTCAGAGATACTGGACTAGACCGTATGGTGCTCTGAGCTGACATAAGACAGCCAGTCTTATACCTTAGGAGACCGATAGATGGGGTGGTTATCATAACATACCTAAGGAAATGTCATTTCTATCCACGCATACTGAGATCAGGGGAAGAAAGACTGACTCTATGATACGGAAGAAAAAACTGTTTCATCTGAGGAATGGTTAGGCTGCTTTGCTACAATCAGTGATAACAAGGTAAGTGGAGATTAATTTAATTTTTAGGTTAGAATAAGGTGGAGACATCCACGTTTATTTTGCACTCTTAAATGCTATGGTTCTCATGGTAATACTTGGACATGAAAAATTTGATTAAGCATTTTCAGTAAGGGGCTTTCTGTCTGGGTTTCTATGAAGTATTATCATATGGAGGCGCACAGTTCCTTCTGGACTGTAAGAAGTGAGTTTATCATTAGTCATCAGGTAATCGGTGTCTAGAACACAGCAGCTTTTTAACTGTATGTGACTACTTGGCTTTAAGGAACTGAGTGGCCTGAGATACCATTTCTACACTCTTTATCAAGTCAATATATCTTTTCAGTACATGAAGCTTTCTGGTGGCAATACAGCCCTGCTGATAAGAACGGTTACGCACTTCACTGCGGTAGAAGCTACTGTGAATGAGCATTCATCATCATAAAACAGCCATAAGAAATATTGTCCTAAACAGTCAATAATGTAGGCATCAATATTTTCAGTTCTCTCTGTGCTTCTATTCAAATCTTACGCAAGTTAAGGAGAATTCTTTTCTTTACCTGGAGTTTATTATTTTTAGCTCTTCAGACACATTCGATTCGTTCTAAACATACTTGAGCCCTTTCTCTTGCTGAAGAAAATCTTGTATAATGGCTTTTCTGATGCACAGTCAGCATCATTTCTTTTGTCTTCCCTGATTTTATTGCAGACTATTTGAATCTGTGTGAATGGTCTGCTTTCTCTTAGAAACCGTATCTTTCAATTTAAGTAGCATGGTATTATCAGCATTTAAGTAGCATGGGATTATCGGCAAAACCACGGTCCTGAAAATCATAGTCTCCCAAGGCACTGCTTTTCTTCATCTTACCTACCTACAGCTTCTCTACCCAACTTGAGCTACTACTGGAAGCCACAAAAAGAACACACGTTTTTTCATCAGATTTACTCTGCACTTTTAAATGGAAAGGGTAACTGGGAGGAATATAGAGATATTGTCTGAGCATGCAGGGTTGAGTTTAGGAAAACCAAAGCACAAGTGGAATTGAATCTGGCCGGGGGTGTCAAAGACATCAAGAAGGGCCTCTATAAGTACATGGGTGACAAAAGGAAGACGAGGGAAAATGTGGGCCCACTGCTGAACAAGGCGGGGGACCTGGTTCCACAGGACATGAAAAAGGCTGAAGTACTGAATACCTTCTTTGATCATGAAAATGAATGACACACTCACTGGATGAACAAATTCTCTGAAGAAGAAAACAGCCTGAGGCGTTCACAAGTCTCTGTGGTTTTTTCTTCTTTTTTTCACGGAGCAGAGGGAGTTTCATTTTACTCCAGAGTGCTAGCAGGTGGGAAATATCTTTGAAGACAACACTGTGATTTTGCTAGCTATTAATGCACCTTGCAAAGATACCTCAAAGTTTCCCTTTTTTAATCCTTCTGACCTGAATTTGACACACCCTATTCAAATGGACAGAAATTGCCAAAGAAGACAGACATGAACAACTAAACCCATGGACTCCCAAAGAAGAGACAAATTGGTTGAATTGCTCTGGTTTCCTTTTTCTTTTCTCTGTTTCCTTCCATCTGTTTATCTGCAACATCCAAAACTTACGCATGCCATTCTTGCCTTGCGCGAGAGAACATGAAGCTGCTCACTAACAAATGTTGAGGGATTTCATAACTAAGCAGATTTTCATCCAATTCCTCAGAAGAAGTGTCAGTTCCAAGACTTTTTCAAGGAAATGCAGACAGAAATTCATTTGATGACAACCTGTCTTTCTAACCGCTTTCCTGACAGCCTGTGTGGGAGTTCTACCTGTCCCTGTTTTCAGGACAATATGGACAATCACCATGGGACCATTTTTCCGTTGCAGTGATGTTTTCTTAATTTTTTTTTGCCACTGCAGGGAAACATTCAAACTGACTCCAGAGAGACGCGTTAAATCCCATGCAGATATAGACCTTCCTGCTGCTCAGAGTAACCTCTTGCCCATTCAGAAGAAGGAAAGCCCAGGCTCAGATCTAGGCTGTACCTGATTCAAAGCAGGGACTTCACCCGACTTGTTTGTCAGTCCTTCAGACTATGGAAGACTCTGGTGTATTGGCTGGTTTGCAAAGCTGTAAGAGGCCCAAAAAAGGTCATACCAGACACAATATGAATTCTCATACTCCCATGCCTTAAGAAAATCATTTTTCCCTGTGTCAACACTGTAAACACTCTGAGGCAGGAAGATAATTTACAACATGTTCTGTACGCTTCATGCAGCCAAGGTGGACTTCTAGATGTTGTATAAACACAAATAGCCATCATCACAAATACGACAATAAGCTTTTCTAGAGTTACAATAGCAATTCACAGATACTACTGCATTAGGCAGTGTGTATACACAGGGCCTAACAGAATGCTCTTCCCCAAGAAATGTCTATTAGAAGCAGGACTACAGACTGCTAGAGGCAAAATCCTATATCCTATACCTATATGTATTTCAGCATATCCTATACTCAATTCCATCTTTCAATCTGATAACACAAGCCTTACAAAGCGGAGAAAGAGGTAGAAAAGCTTCTTGAAAGAGCACAGATACCAGTCCTGTCACCTGTAATGCCAATATATCATGTGTACAAAAAACGCAGGTATCAGTCTGGTCACCTGCGATGCTAATACATCATATGTACTCTCTGTCCTCTAAACCCTTCCAGCTACATCCTCACCAGAAGTGCTAAATGAGCCCTAGAAAAACACTTTCTTGACATTTGTGTGTTTTGTTTTCACCTGCTGCAACAGTACCCAAGTTTGTACTCAAGAGCTGAAACTTAAATATCTGGAAAAAACAAGTCTTTTTCTTTTGTCAGCTTGTTTATCAAATATGGATGTTTCTTTTTTCCACCCGAGTTAACACACTGAATTAGTGTACAGCAGGCAGACTGTCTCCAGGGATGATTATTGAAGTCTCAGGTTTCTAGGCTCTCAGAGACATTCAGCTCATGGTCTCTCCCAGCTACAGGCCGACACACCCCAGTCCTACTCTCACCGTGATCAGCAGGACTGGTGCAACCTTAAATACACTTCTTGTGTCTCCAGCCACAGCAGAAAGCTAGTTGCCCTGAGTTGTCCTGGGATGGCAAAGTTACATAGTCATAGCGTTGAATATTTCCCCTCAATGGATATTAAACCATAGCATCACATTTTATCTACCATCAGACTTTGTTCAGGGACTTTCTGTCAATGGGGTGCTGAGAAAAGATACCTCTCCTGGTCTCATCTCACAAGTACCTTGACCTTTTGGTTTTATTGTTTTGCCTGGTTGCTTTTGCTTCTTCCTCTTGAAATAAAATGCCCTTTTTATGCCTTTTCTATGGTGTTGTCCCACAGGGCACACAATCGATCATAAACCTTTGGTTAGTGTGTTTTTAAAAAGAACAGTGCGATGTCAAGATTGTTGTAGCAGTTTTCTCTGGGGGACACAAAATTCATTTGCATTCCACTTTGAAAATTTAGTTGGCCATTGCTTGAAAAATTCCCCATCGAGTTTTGTTGCACATCACTGAATTCTCCTGCTACTGTGCAAAGATTTCAGAAAAAAAGAAAAAAATCTTTTTATTGTAAATATATTAAATTGTACCCCATTTCATGTGTACACCCCTCCATTTTAGACGTGCAGCTCCTTGTAAGCATGGACACTACTGCTTTCAGGATCACCTGTCAGCAGG
>NW_008824652.1:66947-69712 GCF_000699105.1 Pygoscelis adeliae
AGCTAAAGTATCACATTCCCATCTGAAGGGAATGCCATACATTTTAAGGGTTTCATTGTTTGTTTGTTTGTTTGTTTTTAAGCTTGCTTGTTAAATGATGAGTGGACACTAAGCAGGACAACAAACTAGTCTGTCCGTCAGAGCAATTTGCTTCAGCAGTGCTTAGTTTTGCTCTCCTTTTCAATAGCTTCCAAAGTACAGCTGGATTATTTTTTCCCACAGAGAAAGCTGCTAGAGCTAGTATGAATTAAACCTTCTACCTGGTTGTATTGGGTCTGGCTGGGATGGAGTTAACTTTTGCCATAGAAGCCCATATAGTGCTGTGCTTTGCGTTTGTAGAACAACGGTGTTGATAACACACAAGTGTTTTGGCTACTGCTGAGCAGTGCTCACACAACATCAAGGCTGCCTTTCCGATGACTCCTCCTCAAAGGCCAGCAGGCTGGGGGTGGACAAGAGGTTGGGAGGGGATACAGCGAGACAGCTGACCAAAGCTGACCAAAGGGATATTCCATACCATATGAAATCATGTTCAGCAATGAAAGCTAACAGGAAGGAGGAGAAGTGGGGGCGACATTTGTTATTAAGACATTTGTCTTTCGAAGCAACTGCTACGGGTATTGAGGCCCTGCTTCCCAGGAATTTGCTGAACGTCATCTGCTGATGGGAAGTAGAGAATAAATCTTTTTTTTTTTTTTTTTGCTTTGCTTCTGTGCACAGCTTTACTCTTTTTTCATTAAACCACCTTTATCTTGACCTATGAGTTTTTCATCTTATTTTGTCCCCAGAGGGGGAGTGAGAGAGCAGCTTGGTGGGCCCCTGGTGGCCAGCCAAGGTCAACCACCACATTAGTACAAATAATTAACTTTTAATTAATGTCCATATTTTTGATAGAGCAACCTGAACAGACAGAATTATCATTATAGAGGTACATTTGCAAATACGCTATGCATTGGCCTTCTTCATGTCATCCCTAAGAGTTAGTTTAGACTTTGGTAACTACTCACTTAGGGCTCACACTTCATTGCACTAGTCACGACTTGACGAGATTCAGAGCTGATTCCTTGACCTTGATTCAAGCTTGTTGGTGCTTTAGGACCAGACTTGGAGCTTCCCTCCACCAGCTGCAGAGGCTGAGCCTTTGAGGCATCCTGCTGCAGTGAGTGCTTAAGCCTCAGCCTGGATTGTGAGTGAGGCAGTCTCGGGCTTTCACCCACCCCTGCTCAACCCCTTTCAAGAATCAGAGGTACCTGAAAGCAGAGGGAGACATTTAATTCACTTCTGCGGCCTTTTCTTCAGCAACTGCCCCTCTTTAACCATTCCTAACAAGCTAAACGGTCTGGTTTAGCTAGGTTTAGGGTGACCTTTGGTATTGCCTAAAGGCCAGCAACTAGGCTTAATCATAAACCACCTTACATTCCCCCAAAATCAGGGTGTTCTACCTTCATATACTGCAAGTTAACCCCTAGCTTTATACCATTTCCCTGCAAATAGACTAATTCCAGGATGCACCTGTTCTTGCATTATGTGATAGGGTGGGGCTTTTTGTTGTTTTTGTTGTTGTTGTTGTTGTTGTTGTTGTTGTTTTTTATAAAACTCTCTGCTTCATGAATTAAGTAGTAACATAATTCTGCTAAGCAAAATTCCTCAGGAGTATTCTCTGTAAATAAAGTTGTCAACCTTTATAAAAGCATCAAACACATATATGCAGACAAACACCACTCCACCTGAAACCTATTTGTTCTGTCCAAATTATGCCTTAGGTTGTTAACATTTTCCACTAATTTGTTTCTCTACAATTTTTGTACTTTACGTGAGCCAAGGAAACACATCTAATATGCAAAGTCAATAATTAGTTGTTCAACTAATTAAAGACTGCAAAGTCTAGTCAGCCCAGCTGCAATGCTATTAACACATAGCTAAAATAATCCAGTTATTAAAGCTCATTCATCATAATGATAACATTAAAATTGATATACACAGACTTTCCAGCATCTACCTCTTTCTGTGGTGTCATGCTCATCCTTCTGCTCCTGCAAAGTCTAATCAGTTAGCCCAGCTGCAATGCTATTAACACATAGCTAAAATAATCCAGTTATTAAAGCTCATTCATCATAATGATAACATTAAAATTGATACACACAGACTTTCCAGCATCTACCTCTTTCTGTGGTGTCATGCTCATCCTTCTGCTCCTAAGATCCAACATCAGTTTAGGGATGTCTTATCAGCTTAAGATGTCACATCAGCATCCCGAGTCCTTTGCTAGGAGGAGTATGATACCAAGGAGGGGGGAAGTCTTCCTTCTCGCTCTTGCGTCCGTGTGGATTCATCGTTGCATGGTTGCTGACACAGTTCTCTTACTTGATCTTCAGTGATTCACCATTCCACCTAATACCCAAATTTACTATATTTCATTTGCCAGTTATGTGGTTTTTGTTTTCTCTGTTATCCAGAAAACTAGCTTTACCTAGTTCCCAAGACCATATTATTTCAATGACCAGTAGTTGATCATTGGTGAGTTGTCCGTAGCCATACACCTTTGATATCCTCCTACGCCCACAGCTGCAAGGCCTTCGTTATCATCCGATGCCTGTAACTCTCCTGTAATGCATTCTTATTCCAGTGTTACAGACAGTTCATTCTACACTGAGTAACTAACAACCTGTTATTACTGTCTCTTGATGCAGAGGTATATAACAGTAGGACTTACATTACACAACTGTACACAGCTAAGCACAAGCTAAACCAAATGAGATAATAGT
>NW_008824652.1:70788-77868 GCF_000699105.1 Pygoscelis adeliae
TAACACTGTGATAAACAGTTTCCTGGCACGGGCTCACGTGTCACAGATAAACATTTGTCTACATTTTGTACTTTAAGATCACGTAAGTGCACATGCAGATCACGCTAATGAGCACGTTCTGTTCAACAGAATTTAAAATAAATTATGTTCTTGCTTTGATTGCTAGTTCTTGTGTAATTAACAATAGTTAATCTCCAGTTTAATGTATTGTTTGAATGAAGGACAAGCACAAATAGCATAATGACATCTCACATGCTCTAGCTGTAAGACAATAGCCTAACCATGTATACCTTCACATTCATTTCTTGACAGGAAACTCTCCATCAGCTCACTTACTTCACATATATTCAGGAGAGTTCTGGCGGGGCAGAAATCTGATTTCAACTGCTGTAGATTGATTTGTGATGTTTGCCAATGACTGTGATGTACGTAGCATTAAATTTGCTGTGCCATTGTACATGGTTTTATCAAGAAAATTTTGTAAAGGAAGAAGGAAGGTATGCAAGTGAGAATGGTGTAGAATACTTAATCTATTCATTAAGGATATTCTTGCATTATCACTTTGTAAATCAATTTAAGAAATGAAGAACTATTAAAATGATTGTACTCAAAGCTTCCAATCAAGACTGATCACCCATTAGTCCCATTTCAGAAGCACAAATGAGCATCCGGCTTCTGTCCTGTAGCCTCATTCTTCACATTTTACATATATCTGTTTACAGACACACATGGAGAAGAACAGATTCAGCTCCAGAACTATAGCAATCACATTAATTCTACTCACCCAAATATCTGAAAGAACTTTGCTAGAAAGACAAATATTCACATTTTTAAGATGGGAAATGCAAATAGGAACCGTTTGATCCGGTTTGAACTAGAATCCAAGCCAAGTCACCTGCTCTCGGATCATCCTCAAGTGTCCATCTGGGGTCTGTGCTCCAAGCACAACCTGCAGTGCTCCAGACTCTGCCAGCACAATTCAGACAGTGAATCTACATCCAAGGAAGCCGTGCTGGCACAAACAATGTTATAGACACATTCCCTATAACTAAGTCTTCACCATCTGTTCCAGCCTGTAAATGCAATGAAAATGAACATAATTCACAACTCAATCATGTCATAAGAAGTAAAATATAAGTGATTTAACTGTATGTCCTTTACTCAATACAGCCCCTGTGTTTTCATCTGCAAATGTTTCAAACACAAATCATGAAAGCACTCTTCTTCCCCAATAGTTATGTAAGAAACCTAAAATCCCTTTTTTGTATTTCTTTTCAAGGCATAATGGAAAATTTAAGGATGTGCTCATAAAAGAACCTTTCCTCCTGCTGCCTGAGTTTCATGTGCTGCAATACAAGACGTATTATTCACTACGCGTCTATCTTATAAGCCACTAACAAAAATCAGTGTTCAACAACCCAACACAGAGTACGTCGAACTGGATGACAGACCCCTGGGAGGTAAGCATTAAAAGGACATGATCCTCTCTTAAAAATCTCTGTTGGTGTGATGCCTGTAGAACCATTTTAAAAGCACTGATTCAGCAGCTGGTGTGTTGAAACAACATCTCAGCATGCTCACCTATATTGTCCCATGGTCTGCTCATCTGTATTTACCTGTCTTACAGACAGGTTATATGCTCTTTGTATCACAGACTAAATGTCTTTCTGCGCTTTTGTGCCACCTCCCCAAACTGGCTCTATTCCACAACCAGGTATATAGGTGGAACTGCACTAAAAGAAACAGCAAATATTGGTCCAATCTTACTAAGTGAGTAATAAATTCTCCATTCCAGTTATATAGTATGAAGGAGACATTCTCCAAAGACACATGCCCAAAGAACTCCTCTCTAATTTAGGGACTGCTCAGATAACCTGTGCAGTGGTTGGTCCCTAAGCTAGAGACCAGGAGGCAGAGTTTTACACCAGCATCCCTGGCCCAGGACCCTAAATCAGGAAAGGTATTTAACAGGGAGAGCAACAGCTGGAGGTCCCATTTAACCCAATGATGCACAGAGGATTAAGCAGTAAACTTTTGTCCCTGTGTGTACCTTCTGCCATCACAGCTTTATTTAGGTAGGGGAAAAAATCTAGTTACTCAGGAAAAAAGGTCATGAAGCATAGAAAATATGTGTTGCAGACAATTGTGTACACAAACACTTCTATTAATACAATAAACACAAAATGAGGCGATTGCAGAGACCATGCCAGAGAGGCAGATCTAACCTTTTTAAAGGAAGGTTAACATGTTTCTGTTAAATACAAACCCGTTATTTTGTATAATGTGATGTTATGTGTACATAATGCGCACAACAATTTACTAAACCTTTATTCTGTCAAATAATAAAGTGATTACAATGGTGCCATTGCAGTCTTTTACGAAGCACTAAGTCAGCTGTCAAGTGGGTAAACTATGAGGTCAAAGGGAAGGAACAGGTTTGTATGAATGCCATACTGCATGAACTACTCAGCCTGAGTGTTTGAATAAGCATACGTATTTATTTCTTTGCTGGTTTAAAAATGAATGGTTGGTTGTGCACTGAATGCAAAATGAAGAAGTACAAGGGTGTACTGGTTTTGGCTGTGATGGAGTTAAATTTCTTCATAGTAGCTTGTTTGGGGCTAGCAGCTGTATGGTGCTCAGCTGCTAGTTGGGGTTAAACCACAACACAGGGAGACAGAAAATTATTATGATAGCATGGCAAAGCACACTTCCTTTTCTAGAAAGGCATCGTATCACTCAGGTGGAGAAAAGTTTCAATTAGAAATTCCACTTTCATTTGTTCAGTAGTGTAATAAATAAACTAACAAGGGAAAAAGTCCCACAGAGCGGCCACTACAACCACTCTCCTGAGAAAATTCTCCACCACTTTTGAGTTATGAGAAAAACAGTTCTGAATCATCCAGAAAAAGAAACTTTCCATACCTCTGTCGTAAAGAATTAAAAAAGTTAAAAGGAGATTACACCTAGGCATTCAAATCCTACTATGTGATACACTGAAGAGGAATGTCTTAGTTGAAAGCCATTCTTTTGCATCTAATTGCTGCCAGATGACGAATGCCTAGGCTGAGTGTATTCTGCAGAAAGCTGCTCTCAAGCCTGTGCTTAAGCTGAGCATCTAGGTGTTCAGAAGGAGATCATTCTAACTCATTTACTCTCTGTGTAGAAAGTATGCTTGCCTTTTGGGTTAAGAAAGTATGTTTTGATGCAAGATGCATGAATCTAATTCTTTGGTCTATTCTTCAGGTAATCATAGACAAACCACAAGGAAACCATTTCCTCCTATGATGCTTGAGTTCACCTTTGAGAATGTGGGAAACTGGAAAGGTTTCTTTGTTCATCCCCACCACACTCCTTCTCCATTCCTATAGTGTGTTTTTATAATATAGTTTTGTAAACAGGGAAGTCAATCAAGATGTGATTGGAGAATGCTGCTGTATTAAAAACATGGTCAAATTCAGATCCCTTTTATGGTAGGATGAATGACAGCTAAAAGTCATCTATCTACATCTTCCATTATGCAACATACCTTAAAACCCTAAAAACCCATTATGTAAGTTGGGCTAGTTTATTAATGAGAAATATTTTGCAAAATGCTTAAGAAAATCATCTTTTCATTTCAGGCAACAAAATTTATATGATGTGTATATCTGTTTAACCTTATTAATTGACAGTGGTTCCTCTGAACCCACCAGGGGTTTCTTATTCACGGTATAAAATTCATTGTGAACATTAATCTTTACAGCATTGGATTCAAAGTACTTGCTATTCACCTTCTGAATCTGGCCTGCATTAATGCTATTGATGAAGTCAGTATTTTTCAGATTAGATACAAACTTGGAGTTCTGAGTGTGGATGACTCTCCTAGATTTCATGATACTCTGGAGCCTTGGACAATTTCACTTCAAACAATTCTTTTGGCACCATCTAACTTTTTCCTTTCCTGAAAGAATGTCCTTCATGGACATCCTTGGAATTGGCTTGAGGCACTCTTGTGACCTTCAGGTTGTAAGATGGACACCTATTATTCAGCATCTCCTTGAATGGCTACTTGTTTTTGAACAACTGCCACGTTTCACGGCAGGAGTGGTTGCATTTCAAAGAATGATGACCCAAGCTTCTTAGGTACAATTTTAGTGTTTATTGGACACTTGATCAGTTTTCCTTGCTCTCATCTTGTTACTAATTTGTAAAGAAATCTTCAGTTTCCTGATAAAATGCATGTAAATTCTAAGTATAAGATATAGTTATGAGTTTGCTGTTACTTGTCAGCTGACAGACATTCTCAGATATATTCTTGTCTCACTATTTACTGAGGCTCATTTTATCACTTCTACACAACTTTCAAATTAAAAAATCAGTTTTTAATTTCCAGCCTATTTCTAAAATTGTATTTTAGTTTATTCATCTTTCATATATGAAGTTAATTGTTGTCACATTTGTCAGTTATCATTTATTAAATTGCTATCAGACGCTTGTACTCTATAAGAAAATCTCAGATGTCAGCTCTGAACTATAATGTTTTCAACATATCAAACAATGGTAGTAAAAGGCAAACAGAAATGCTGAAAAATTTTTAGTAACCTTAATAAGTATGTTGGCTTCATCTTTGTTAACTAAAATAATGAGTAATTATAATGATATTTTGATCAGTTTTAGCCAAGCTGTATGAAATGGAAAAAACACTATAAAGCCATTTACTTCAAAGATGACACTTCTAATTCTTCTTAATTTTTCTGCAGGCTGGGATGTTTATAACCAGACATGTTTGATGGTAGGAGAAACACGTATATAATTGCAATTTTCTGTAAACATTTCACCAGGCAAATGTATTGATAAAGAGGGAGAGTGAAGCAGGAATTAAAAGTAAAATGTAATCTTCATGGAAGTTTCATTTCAAATAATTAGTAAATTCACCTGATCCTACTTATATGATCATGACTAAGTAAGTATGAATTTTACCTGCCCTCGTCTATCAATTCAGTCACAGTAAACCTCCTTAGTATGCCTTAAAAGCAAATAAGCACATTAGCTTAACCTGTCATGGAGGTTATAAAGTTAAGGTACACATACAGAAATGAGACAACAAGACTTCATCTGATTCTTTTCATTCAAAATGGAACAGTACTAACAGAATGTACTGGTTTGGCTGGGATAGAGTCAGTTTCCTTCATAGTAGCTTGTATGATGCTATGTGTTGTGGTTTAACCCCAGCCAGCAACTGAGCACCACCCAGCTGCTCGCTCACTCCCCCCACCCTGGTGAGATGGGGGAGAGAATCAGAAGGGTAAAAGTGAGAAAACCCGTGGGTTGAGATAAAGACAGTTTAATAGGTAAAGCAAAAGCCACACATGCAAGCAAAGCAAAACAAGGAATTCATTCACTCCTTCCCATGGGCAGGCAGGTGTTCAGCCATCTCCAGGAAAGCAGGGCTCCATCACGCCTAACGGTGACTTGGGAAGACAAAACACCATCACTCTGAACATCACCTGCTTCCTTCCTCTTCCCCCAGCTTTATACGCTGAGCATGACGTCATATGGTGTGGACGGAGCATGGTCATATGGTGACCCCTTTGGTCAGTTGGGGTCAGCTGTCCCGGCTGTGTCCCCTCCTAACTTCTTGTGTGCCCCCAGCCTACTAACTGGTGGGGTGGGGTGAGAGGCAGAAAAGGCCTTGACTCTGTGTCAGCACTGCTCAACAGTAACTAAAACATCCCTGTGTAATCAACACTGTTTCCAGCACAAATCCAAAACGTAGACCCATCCTAGCTACTATGAAGAAAATTAACTCTATCCCAGCCAAAACTAGTGCATTCTCCACCCCTTATTCCATACCATTTACGTCATGCTCAGGTGTCACACTATCCAATATATTCTCATTACCCACGACTATCCTTCCCATCCTTTGATATAATACACAGATATGATTCCCTTAGTTTATGGACCACCCCTGTAAAATCTCTTTAAAATGTCCACAAAATGTCCACTAAGTTCATTTAGTCCATGACTTTCAGCTCCATCCTATTAAACTAACTCTATCTCAACCCATGAGTTTTCACACTTTTACCCTTCCAATTCTCCTCCCCACCCCACCAGGGGGGTGTAAGTGAGCAGCTGGGTGGGGCTGAGCTGTCTACTAAGGTTAAACAGCAACACAGAGACTCTGAGAAAGGCACATAATCACCTCTTTACATCTCTCTGAGGCTGGTATTTACAGAATTTTTAGAGATATAAGCTGAAGATCTCACTCAAAACATCTCACAACCTGGTCAGTGACCAAAATCCTGGGTTATTACTGAAGTGAAATGTAAGCAACACAATATTGAGAAACTAACATCATCTTTTTTTCCTTTTCTTTATTTTCTAGCACATAACAGCTTAACAAATGTGACCATTTGAGAAAAGTGTCCAAAAGTCCGAATGGCACTCTTTAATGAATTACATGTTTACTGAACACATACCAATCAGTCAGCCTCACCTCTTTGCCTGGTAGGATCACGGAACAGATCCTCCTGGAAGATATATTAAAACATACAGCAGACAGGGAGGTGACTAGAGATGACCAACATGATTTCACAATGGCAAATTATGCCTGACTAATCTAGTGGCTTTCTATGATGGAGTGACTGCATCAGTGGAAAAGGGAAAAGCTACAGATGTCATCTACCTGGACTTTTGTAAGGCCTTTGAGATGGTCCCCCGCACCATTCTTGCAGCTAAATTGGAGAGATATGTGTTTGATGAATGGACTAGTAGATGGATAAGGAATTGGCTGGATGGCCACATTGAAAGAGTTACAGTCAGTGGCTCAACGTCCAAATGGAAGTCAGTAACCTGATCTATGATTCTATGAAGAAGGAATAAGAAATTAAGGAGCACCCAGGAATTATTGGAAGAGATTAGAAAGAATCATAGAATCATAGAATCATTAAGGTTGAAAAAGACCTCTAAGATCATCGAGTCCAACCGTCAACCCCACACCACCATGCCCACTAAACCATGTCCCTAAGTGCCGCACCTACATGTTTTTTAAATACTTCCAGGGTGGGTGACTCAACCACTTCCCTGGGCAGCCTCTTC
>NW_008824652.1:78028-80069 GCF_000699105.1 Pygoscelis adeliae
GAAGAGACCGACACCCACCTCGCTACAGCCTCCTTTCAGGTAGTTGTAGAGACCAATGAGGTCTTCCCTGAGCCTCCTTTTCTCCAGGCTAAACACCCCCAGTTCCCTCAGCCGCTCCTCATAAGACTTGTTCTCCAGACCCCTCACCAGCCTCATTGCCCTTCTCTGGACACGCTCCAACACCTCAACATCCTTCTTGTAGTGAGGGGCCCAAAACTGAACACAGTGTTCGAGGTGCGGCCTCACCAGTGCCGAGTAGGGGGGCACGATCACTTCCCTGCTCCTGCTGGCCACACTAGTTCTGATACAGGCCAGGATGCCATTGACCTTCTTGGCCACCTGGGCACACTGCCAGCTCATGTTCAGCCGGCTGTCAACCAACACCTCCAGGTCCTTTTCCGCCAGGCAGCTTTGCAGCCACTCTTCCCCAAGCCTGTAGCGCTGCATGGGGTTGTTGTGGCCGAAGTGCAGGACCCGGCCCTTGGCCTTGTTGAATCTCATACAGTTGGCCTTGGCCCATCGATCCAGCCTGTCCAGGTCCCTCTGCAGAGCCTTCCTACCCTTGAGCAGATCAACACTCCCGCCCAACTTGGTGTCGTCTGCAAACTTACTGAGGGTGAACACAGTTCAACCAGTCAGTTGAAGCATGAAGCATTGATTTAGCAATTGATCTATGATTTTGTCCTCAGCTTTCCAAATCACACAATTTCTTGAGGTTGGAGAATTACACTCTACTAGTGTAAATAGGGTTGAAATATCAGTACTTGAAAATGTAAAATCCAGTCTCTCACATCCTGTAGAGGTAACTGCTCTGACCTGGTACAGGACCTCTACTTACAACACCTAACCTTTTACAACTGGATGTTGAAAATCTGGTTTTCATGAGCTCCTAAATGATTGCAATTCACTCTTACTACTCTCTAGTTGCTAACTTAAGTTGTCTCTTACCTGCTTAACAGAGGAAAATTAAACAAAAAAAAATGCATAGTTCGTTGTTCTGCTGTTACATGGCTCCCAGCTGATCCTGAATGCAGAAGTGCATAACTAAATTTCACTTACCCTGGGACTGCAAGTTCTACCATTTGCAAAACAGACAGATGCCTTTTTATGTGCAGAGATGTTGTACACAATAAATTTTAACTATCTACATCAAAATCAGCCAATGCAAAAATTAATATATACAGATCATAGATATAGAACAATGCATCTGTTAAATGAAAAGGGGTATTTGTTGGGTTTGGGGGTTCTTTTCTTAATGTTTCTGAGACAAAACAAAGCTGCTTTACATCAGAAATTGAATAATGGAGCCTGAGATTAAAAAAAAAAAAAAAAAAAGTGCAAAAGATAGATTACATTGAAGTTTTATGATCAGAAGAAATTTGGAATGGTTTATACAGCATTTCTGTAGGATTTCAACATCTGATTAGCATCAATATTGCATGTTCATCTCAAAATGAAAATTTATAATTAAATTTGTTTGAAAACTACTGAAATACTCAACTTTGGGGCGACATGAGTGACTCCATCTGTCAGACCCATCACAAGACCTTGTGGAAGTGTTAGTTCTCTCCCACAAACGTCCCACACTGGGTAACACTACAGCAGCACTGGAAGACCCAGACTAAGTTTTTTCCACACAAAATGAAACATTTTTTTGGATTTCCCTGAATATTTTAAAGTTGCAACAAAATTCCTTTTTCCTCCAGATGAAGCGTATTTTTGAGGAAACTACATTTGAGGAAACTACATTTGCTATCACAAAGAAGACTGGTGAAAAGTTCTCGGTCTGTTCCAGCACGACTTTGAATTTCTAAAGCAGAATATTGGTACTGGAGGTTGGGCTAAGCACAAGAGCCTTTGCCCTCAAATATGCAGTTTCTTATGAAGGCCAGCAGAGATAACAGGGAAGGTCGGTATCGCCGCAGAGCTGGGCTTTGGAGTGTGTTACTCTTTCACCTCTTCTCCTGCCCTTTGCTTTTTCCTGGGGGGATAGTGAGGGGTACCTCCCGAGCTGTTCCCTTGCTGCCGTTCCGCATCTAGC
>NW_008824652.1:85960-86895 GCF_000699105.1 Pygoscelis adeliae
GACCTTATTGCAGTCTATCAGTACTTAAAGGGGGCTTATAAAAAAGATGGCAGCAAGCTTTTTAGCATGGCCTGTTGTGACAGGACAAGGGGGAATGGCTTTAAACTAAAGGGGTGTAGATTTAAACTAGATATAAGGAAGAAATTTTTTACACTGAGGGTGGTGAAGCACTGGAACCAGTTGCCCAGAGAGGTGGTGGATGCCCCATCCCTGGAAACATTCCAGGTCAGGCTGGATGGGGCTCTGAGCAACCTGATCTAGTTGAAGATGTCCCTGCCCACGGCAGGGGGGTTGGACTAGATGAGCTTTAGAGGTCCCTTCCAACCCAAACTATTCTATGATTCTATGATGATTGTATTCTACACTAGCCTACCAATAGCTCCTCCACAAACGCCATTCGATGTTTCTTTAAATGTTATTTAAATATTATTTAAACACTTAACACTGTATTATACAAACATGATTTAATTGAGAAATAATACATCTTGGTGCTTGGAGCCAACAGCAAGAATCTTATATGGTAGGAGTTTGGTCAGTACTCTGAGCAGGAGTTATAGAAGTATTCCCTCCTAAAGAGTTTGCAACACCATGAACGCCTTGTGGGATCTGTGCTGAGTCACAGTTAAGTTCATGCTGTCAAGAAAAAGTCATCACTTCAGGCTTGATACTGTGTGAAATAATTTTAATTTTTATGATACAATTGACTCTGAAACTGATACAGATACTCACTTTGCTGTCATAAGCCAAGGCTTTTTCTGATGTTCTGTTAAAAGGTTGGATTGTGTCGGAGTTGGTTAATGGTATGACCAGTGTCGAGCTTTGGCTAATAGAGTTATTCCAACAATCCCTAAGCAATTTTGTCTCTATATGGTAGGTTAATAAGATCAGCACCCAGCTGTCTTCCAGAACGCCCTCCTTCCAAAGTGACATAGACG
>NW_008824652.1:86905-111305 GCF_000699105.1 Pygoscelis adeliae
GCTATGAATTAAATTAAATAACTGTGTGCAAGAAGGAGCATAATTTATTTCATAAAAACTTTCTACATAGGAAGCAAAAGTCAGAAGACACTTATATTGGAAGAAGTCATATGGGAACCTTAGTCAGGTCTGTCCTTTATGTGCTTTATGATGAGCCTGAAGTTCTAGTGACAGGAATTATGTATCAATGCAGAATGTGGACGTGGATCCTCCCAGGAGTGTACAGTTATTTGCTTAAGTACTTAACATATTTAGAGAAGCAGAATACCTCTGATACCAACCACTGCAACACGGTATATCATTTCAGCAAGAACATTTCTGAGGGTGTGACTGGGGGATCCTTCTTCCCTGTATTATGCCCCTCCGTAACATTTATTAACTTGCAAGTCTCTATGTGAGTGTGTCATATGGCTAATGCAGTTTTAAATGCAACTTCTGATATTTAATACAATGAAGTGAGACTGGCATTACACAAACAATTTGCAAGAGGATTATCCCTAGGGCTCAAAACCTTGAAGTAACTGAACAAAATAACAATCTTCAAACAATAATAAATGTGCACAGAAGTTTGACAAGGAGGCAGTCAGCTGCCAATAAAATTGAACAAAGAAGCATATTGCTAATGAAACATTGTAAGCTGGAGTGTAAACTGCCTACCTCTAGGGAACCATTGTAATGCTGATGTATAAATTAATATGGTGCAGAGAAAGAAAAAAAAATAGGAACAACAATTAAAGAAATGCAGTATATACTTGGCGTCTGAGTTTTGATCAACTTGAAAGGCAATTACTTATTCTTGAGTATGTGAAATTGTGTACAGCATTGTTTGGGAATGTTCCCACAAGTGCATTGCTGTTCTGAATAGTGCTGTCCAGGAGTGTTCCATTGATACCATTTCTCTCATGGAAATGTATTATATTTGGTTCCATTTGCATGAGCTTCTCAGCTTCAGGGTGGACTTTCTGGTTGCTCACAATAGCCTGTTGGATCTAGGCCCCTCCTGGGTAAGTGCTCAAACTACCAGAAAGGAACATTGCTTTCTCTCTTATAGGATGAATTATTTATTGACAGAGAATGTGTTAAATCTAACAGAAGAGTTTGCGATTATGGCTCAGTTCTGGAGGTATTTGCTGAAGATGTGAGACCATATTGAAATGTTCCTTAATCACTTTGACAGCCCTCTCTCTTAGACATGGAAAAAAAGCCCTGCACAAGCCACACAAAACCCCACATATCTCAGTGGATTCTTTTTCCTCAAATAGGTTTGCATGAGACATCTTCATTACCAAGCTGACAGAAAGATAAAAATATTAATGGGAAGGAAGGGAGATGGAAATCTTTTTTCAAATGTGGAAGATAAAGAAGATCTTTCTTTCCCATTTAATTCTGGGCAGAGAACAGACAATCTAGGATTATTAGAAGCTAAGGTCTGGAACACTCTCTTGACCTTTGGAGACCTGAGTTGAAGAATTTTCTTTGTTACTAGTTTTGCCTGGAGTGTCTGTGCACTTGTGAACTCTTAATCATCCAATGTAAAGTTGGCAGAGAGACCTATCAAAGGACTTTTGGATGTTTTGGAGAATAATGTAAAGTGGATGTAAAAATTTTTTCTGTTTGAGTAACAAAAGAAAGAAAAAGAAGAGCAGGACTTTGCCTTGAAAGCTTATGGTGCTTAAGTACAAACAGGTTAATATGCCTGTTAAAATCAACATGATAGGCTTGGGCTTGTGGGTTCCAACATGCTTAAATGATAGTTGATATCAAGATTTTTCCACCTTTTCTGTGTGATCATTTATTCTGGATCTGTGGGATTCATCGCAAATTCTGGTGCTCCTACCAAGAAAACCAGTCTTGTAACACTTAGGAATTAATTGCAGAAGAAATGAGCTGTAGGCATGATAGCCATCTTTGTCACAAGTTTGAAGATTACTCTTGTGGAAGGTTAAAAACAGGCAACAAGGATGGCTCAATACCTATACAACAATGCTGAGTTATCATTAGGTTTAATAGTGTAGCCATATGGTTCATCCTGCTCATATTTTTGGTGACTTTCACATGTGGTTATGGTGTGGCTTAGAAAAATATTTTTGTCTTCACAGACCTCTTGTGTAAAGAGAAACACATTATGGGCAGTTTTTAACCTCTTTTTCTGTGTTTCGCCTTTCTCTGCCTGTTGTGATTTTCTACAGTGAGATGAACCGTGGCTGAGGATCTAACCTTGGATCAGCCAAACAGAAAAATTTGGCCTTTTTTGTTAATTTCTGAATTATTCTGTTCCAAACACTTACTGTCTCTGTCACTCATCCTTCTCAGTGAGTCTGCACGGCTTCCACATGCTTTCTGTTAGCTCCTGCTTTTCAGGCTAGAGCTGGCTATATTTCAGTAAAGTAGATATCACATACCAAAGTGAGAGTGTAAAGGTAAAGACTGTATGCCAACCTTAGGTGTTCATGCCCTGTGTCAGGATGTTATGATACCCATCAGGTCTCTGAGGAACGAGAGGTGTAGGTTCTCCACAATGAGTTGTTAAGAAATGCTGTCATCTGTGAGCACTGGGTTCTTCTTATAAAAACTTAAAATATCCAAACTGTTGGAAGTCATCTTTAAAAATAAACTTGAATAACTGAACTCAAGTTATGAGACAGCTATAGGAAAGGGCTTTACTTCCAAAGAGGTTTGCACTAGTACCAAAAACTGAGGTCAGGTTTTCTGAAGTACAGCACAACATCCAAGATATAAAACCCAGTTTTAGCTGGATGATAAAAGAAGATGTAAGGAAAGGGGAGAAATGGATACATTGCTGTCCAGACTTAATCCAGGCAGGAGTACATTATTGAAGGCATAGGACATAACCAACTGATTATTGATTAATGAATTTTTTGCTTTCTGTGTATCTTCCCACTATTTAATTTTGAAACATTTGGACTTAGTCCCTCAAATCTGTTGCACATGAATTTACCAATTAATTCAGAGCCTTTTACCCACAGGGCTTTAGCTGTTGAGACTTCGTCTATGATATATCTGTAGCCCTGCAAACATACTGCACCAAAGAAATTCCATCTTTTGACCGTTCCTTTCCAATAAATGGAGTACCAGGCAGAAACACTCCTCTTGCAGTAAAGTCTGAATGGCTTTTTTTTTTTTTTCTCTTTTAACAAAGTTGTAGAGTGTTACATAAGAACCAGAACACTGCATTAAGGGAAAATATAATCTGCAGAGCTGTAAAACTAATAAACAGTGTGGACTTGAGGAATGATTGTGAGAAAAGAACTATGAGTGTGGGAAACATAGTTAATGGAGTGCACTGCATAAAAATCAACTTCTGCATAAAAGGCAATCCGGTGTATCAATGCTATGATTTAAATTCTTCAGCCTTGTTTGTTTCCCTTATGAATGCTTTCTCTATTCATTCTGAAACATGAAGAAGCAGTTTTTTAGAAAAAACAAATAGGAAGGGAAGAGCCGTCCTAAGTGGGAATCTGTGCTGGGATCTGTTAAGTGTTTCTAGTTGCTAAATAGGGTACAGATTTCGTCTTGGTGTTCAAAAAGCCTAACTCATGCTGAGTTTAGTTCTTGGATGACCACAAGTCTGGCTGGGAAAGAAGGTAAACTCATTTTTCTTTGTTCTAGGATTCTGTACAAACATTTTCCATGAGAATGAGAAATATTCTTCTTCTCTCATCAAGAATCTGTGGATTCAAACTTTCCTTTATGAGAGACCTAGGACACAGGTTGTTATATTACAAATGAAGTAAGTAATTTCAGAGGTTCACTTTAATTTGGAGGACAGTCTAGTGTTGTATAGTAAGGGAAAGAAAGAGTGACTATTTCAGTAACAGAATACCTCTGCCTCCTTTTGTCTTTTTAGTCCATATTTTCTTGTTCTGCTCCATGTTAGACATGGATTAAAACCTACTCCTTACCTCTTTTCATATTTTGTATATATTCAGAAACTCTTCTAGTATTTCTCTTCTTGGACATTTTTTTCTATAAACTAAAAAAAAGTCCTTTATATTCCTTTTTTCCTTCCAGATTTCTGACTGATGAACTTTTATTTGAGCACTTTCAATCAGCTGCTAAACCAGCTTCTCTTTGTGCTTGGCAAATTGGTGTCCAGGTCCATCAGATTTCATAAATATGAAAAGTTTCCTACAACCTATTTTCTGCTCTGGGGCTTTTACTTGATTGTGAAATCTTTCACCTTTTTTTTGGTTTGTGTGTGTGTGTCTTTCAGCTGAAACTTTTCGCTGTGCCCTACTGCTGGCAGGAGAGATGTCCTTGCAAGTGTTGGAAAATGAACTATCAACTCTCTTTGATTTGCATACAGCTATGTCACTGCTTTCACCTTTTCTTCTCAGATGCTTAGACATTTTTCCTCCAACATGTGTGATACCAGTATTCCTTAAGGTAATGCTGGGTATGGTGGGCATACAGCACCCAAACAGCTCCTGGCCTTCTGGGAGCTAACCACTAGTCCTGAATCTATCCTTTCCTGTTTATTTCTATACTTATGGCAAAGGCAGCTCCTGCCAATGTTTTAGGTAACTTAGCCTCATCACAGCACCATGAATAGTAGAAGCTGAAGAAATAAACGTACATTTTGTGACCAGTCTACCTGCCAATATATCTAACCTGGGCATATTACTGGCTTTAAAAGGTTAAAGTATTGTAATTTTGTTGGTTATGAATGGAGGCTGGCACTTGGAAGACCAGAACATTGCTAAAAAGGCAATAGTAGAAGAGTACTGGAGCTGATTTGGAAATGCTCTGTGTAGCTGTTGGCTATCAGTGTATTTCACATTGCTCCACTTTCTGTAAGGGTGGCACAGTTGTATGATCTGCTCATCTTGTAGTAAGTGTTTAGTATATTCAATTTTAGAAAAAGAGAGTTATTTCACTTTTGTTGGCTGTCTTTCAGCCAATATGTGATTGTTTCACACAGCAATGCCTTTTAGTTTTACTTCAAGAAACATTTTCTCAAACCTACATAAAGATTGACTGTACATTATGGAAGGCAGACAAAATGAATTAGAACATATAATTCAACTTCCAAAGGAGGAGATGTTCTTCAGACTGAGTCCGAATGCCAGTCTTTTGCTCAGTTTAGAAAAAAAATCTGTTCCTCTTTGGATTCAGAGTCTGTATTTAGACTTAAATTGCTGATTTAAGTGAGAAATCCCTGGCAAACCAGTTCCTGGCAAACAAGTAAAAAGTAATTGAATTTTGCATACAATTCTTAGATTCATTGGCCACAAATCCTATTAAACCTTAAATTATGATACAGTTGTTTGAAACTTTATGAGATGAAAGATGCTGATAAAACAGTTGTTTGCCTGTGGAGCTCTGCTGGGCTAGAAGGATAAGATTATACTTAATGTAGTTTTTCATGCTTACTTTTGTAACAATTTCTTGAGTTTTATTATACAAAACTGGTTTTGGGATCAGACCAGATCCCATTTAACACCAAATCTGTTCTTGAAGGAACTAAATTTCAGGTCGTTTCCTTGCTCTGGGATCCATTCCCCCAGCTTTCTCCTGACAGCATGTCAGTCTCCTGACACCTGCTCAGCTTCACTCATGTCATTATAAGTTTTTTACGTTTGTCTTCAAAGTTTAGAAAAGTTTTCACTACAAATATGTCTGAAAAAATGTACATTGGAAAATAGAATTATGTCAAAATATGCTGAGAATAGCTTATCCTTTTTTCCTCCTTTTATCCCAGGAGATAAATAAAAAAAAACCCACCAAAACACAAGCTCTCTCTCTTCCCCCCCAGTCCCATCCCCCCCTCCAGTGATATCTAGGGAAATGATATATGGTTTAAATACTTCTCAATATGGGATAAAATAATTAAAGTATTTGTGTTCACTAGTGAAATATGTTCATTTTACTATCTGCTTGGAATAAAAGCATACAGATGCATTTTACAGATTTGGGCCAGCTCACGTTGGCGTAATCCCTTTAAACACAGCCTGTTTGACTAAGGACTTACTTTTTAGTCTTGCTGAGAGGTAGCTGTCTGCAGCGTGCTGGAGTACCTGCTTGGTATCCTATCACAGTATCAGAACCAGTACATGCTACAGCAGCAGATGGTCCAGATGTGACCTGAAATGTCAGCTCATGGCATCGCTACCTTACTTGCCAACCCAACACTTTAAGCCCATACTTTCAAATCCTTAATTGCTTGCTCTTTGGCTGCTTAGAAGTTCTCTTTCTTTCTCTTGCTTTAGCAACAAGAAAAATCAATAAATATTTTTGCTACCATAATGTATTTGCCTTGGTTATATTTTAATGGCATACATTGCATTTCATTTTGCAGCTCTTTGGCTGTTTGGCATATTATCCTTGGCTATTTAAATGCTTCTAAAAATCTATGTATTGCTAAAGCAAAAATAAATGAAGCTTTCAGTCTGACACCCAGTACCTGAATCTCTACAGCTACAAAATGTTACACTCCTGATTGCTGTACCTGGATCCATCAGGATGCAGACAGAAGGATTTCTTCCTACTGAGATGCTATTACTCACTTCTTCAGTTTTCCACAGATTTTCTTTGTGACCCTAGGTAATATTTTTGTGCTATAGTACAGTGCTGGCCTTTTGCTGAAAGCACTGGTGTTCTGCCATTTTACAGTAAAGTACAGACAGGCACAGGGCTAAAACTGTCACCCTGTCTCCTGAACATGCTTCTTAGGTCTGCCAAAATCCCTATCCTCCCTCCCTCAAGTGAGATGAGCTAGAGGAAGTGTGCCAGGGATGTTCAAGGGCCCAGGCACCTCAAGCCTAAGAAATTCTTATCATCTGCGATCATTTAGGTTGCACTGCATCTCTTCCAAGGGGAAACAGTATTTGTTGCCTGGGTAGCTCTAGTGAGGACTAAACTTCATGGTGAAATACTCCAATGAGGACTGTGGCAAAAGAACAAAATTGGGATTAAGGGAAGAATTTTCAGTAATAACTACATCTCATTCTGACTACTGTCACTTGCTTAAAGTAGTTCAGATATTATTTTGAAGGACTACTCTTGGGCTTTAAATGGTATGGACTTTCTGCCCCACATTATTTTGTGCTTTGTCCAGTATTGGTTGGACTTGAGCAATGAAATGTAAAAGGAGGGGCTACTGGATGCAGACTATCGATATCAGATTGGAAGACTGGCTTGAAAGAGACCGTGTACAGCCACTGAATTTTATTTTGTCAAAATATGAGTCAGACTTCGAAACACTTGAGCTGCTGAGCTAACCTGTGAGCAGTTTGGTGTAATGCTAATGTGGTCTTACCTTAGAGAACGTTGAAAATGTGTGATGAGCACTTGAAAATTACTGTCCTGCCAGCTCTTTGGAAAAATCTGGTATTTACAAATTCAAAATTTTAAATGGAAAAAAAAACCACCACCCACAAAGCAAAAATATCAAAAATACCCCAAACAATGTCCTGAATCACTGTATTAGTTAGTCAAGGGAAAACAGAGAGAGAATGAGGTAGCTTCAACACACAGACTGTATATGGTGCCTCTACTGCTTTGCATAAATAATATGAATATAGCAATCTTCTTTCTCTCTCTCCAGTTTATCTATTTATATAAAACAAAATTAGTCCTTTTTGAACAGAGTTTCGATATACTTCTAGCAGGAAAGAAAAGATGAATCAAGAACTCCTTGAGCTTATCAATAATAAGAAATGTTCCAGATATGTTCATATGATATATACCGACCATCGAAATTAATGAACAATTATAATAAGAAGGTAAATGTGCCGTTGCAGCAAGCCTGTTGTGGTTCAACCCTGGTAGGCAGCTAAGCCCCACACAGCTGCTTGCCCCCTGCACCCCAGCGAGATGGGGAAGAGAATCGGAAAGGCAAAAGTGCAAAAAAATGTAGGTTGAGGTAGAGACAGCTCAATAGGTAAAGCAAAAGCTGTGCATGCAAGCAAACAAAATAAGGAATTTCTTCACTAAGTCCCATGGGCAGGCAGGTGTTCAGCCATCTCCAGGAAAGCAGGGCTCCATCACACATAATGGTTACTTGGGAAGACAAATGCCATAACTCCAAATGTCCTCCTTCCTCCTTCTTTCCTCCAGCTTTTAATGTTGACCATGATGTCATATGGTGTGAGATATCCCTTTGGTCAGTTGGGGAAAGCTGTTCCAGCTGTGTCCCCTCCCAACTCCTTGCCCACTCCCATCCGACTTGCTGGTGGGGCAAGGTGAGAACCAGAGAATTCCTTGATGCTGCGTAAGCACTGCTCAACAATAGCTAAAACATTGGTGTGTTATTGACAGTGTTTTGGTCACAAATCCAAAACATAGCATCATATGAGCTACTACGAAGGAAATAAACTTTATCACAGCCAAAATCAGTACAAAAACATTTGAAAACCTGGAAAAGAGCTGTTACAGATGAGGAGAAAATAGTTTCGCACTCAGTGCCATTGTTCAAATTATTTGTAAATACATTTTACTCTGCATATAAAATACACATTCATTTTGCAAATTAAGCTTACCAATTATTTTCCAAACTGAGGGATTACTTCTAATACAAAAAATGTCATATATGGAGTTATTTTTATAAACCCAGAAATGTGGTGTGTGGAAGCTGTATTGAACAGCTCCTGGCCTATTTCGTCTTCAGAAGAGAAACAACATCCAGAGAAGAAAAGAGCAACATGATCAGTTCCAGATTGAAGTCTTCTGAAGCTGCCCGTGTCTGTTCCCATGAGACAGATGGGGACTTACCAGAGACAACCAAGAGCAGATACTGATTAAATTTCTCCTGTGCTGAGGTTTCCTGCCACTGCTGCTCTGGGGAAAGGCTCTGTGTGTTTGACAGATGATTCCAGCAGCCTGGGAGTACAAGTCTGAGTGTAAAACACCCAATAACAGTCATATTTTGGTTGTGTTCCCTTCAGTCTAAGAATGCTCTTTCTGTTTCAGTTTTAAGTTCTTCTCTTCTGGATCCACTAAGCTCTGTTTTCTTATGCTGAGATAAACTGGGTTTTTTATTAGCAAGCAATAAGAGCTGGTATTCCTCATCTGCATGAGTGGCTGTGAGCCTGTGTGTTTACGTGGCACATAGGCTTTAAGAGGTTTATATGAGGAAAAAGTTCATAATTTGATAAAGGTACTGGAATATGGATTTCTGAAGAAGCAACATGGAACTATTGACCAGAACTGATTGCTTGGAAGTGAGCAGAGCAAGATTTGCCTTGTAAAATGTGTGTGAACATGTGACAGAAAGAGACAGACAAACTCTGTAGGGCTCCTGGGGTTCAGGCATGTTCTCCTGCATCCTTCTACTTGCTGGAAAACATTCTTGCTTATCAGTGGAATACATATTTTTCTTTTCTTTCCCAGGAATACCAGCTTGTGTATCTGGATCTTGCAGCTCATGTCAAGGGAGGTACTGGGGATCTGGACATTTGATAGACTCAAAACCTTACCTCATATGTTTGCTATGTCCTTCTGTAAAGAATGTCTTCTTACGTAGGGAACCTGAAAAGATTCTAGACCTAAACCAAAGTAAAAGAAAACAAAAAAATGAAGGCATTTATTGTCATAGGATAGAGAAACTGCAAATATATGCAAAAGGCACAGGTGAAGAAAGGAAAAAACAAAACAGGGTTTACTCTGTCAAAGCTAGGAATAAAGGTTTGCCTCCTTATGCATCCAACTGGTTGCCAGGCATTCACCTGCCAGGGATTTTACCTTTCTGCATACTATAGGTCTCAGGCTAAAGCCATAAGCAAAAAAAAAAAAAAAAAAAAAAAAAAAAAAAAAAATAAATTTGGTGGAGAATCTTATTTCTCTAATCTGTCTCTCCTTTGAAATCCTCTTCATGCACAAGTCAACTTAAATCTTTCTGAATATAAAAGAAAGACATACATTGTAGGTAGCAAGATTCAATTCTCTCCTGAATAAAAAAGAAAGGAAGATATTTTAGGGAGAGAGAATTTGGCCATTACTCTTCACCAAAATAAATGGTATTTTACTTTCCTGGAAATGTCTCTTCTAGACATGGTGTCACACTCAGTAGTCGATCAGCCAAATAACAGCTCCTTGTCTCCTGATGCATATAGTCACCCTTTATGAAAAGCATTTCTTTATTTCACTCCTATATTTTCATTCATTCCCTACATTAGTATCAGACAGAATAAAGACACTGAAAAGTTCATCAGGTTTCAAGATCCCATCATGTTTGAAGACTAATATTTTAAAGTGAAGTTCTAAAATATAGAGTAATGCAATGAATTAAACCAAATTGCCATAGACTTCTGGTACTTTATGAGAATGTAGTAACTAAATTCTGATGAAACTGAGGTCCATAGTAATTTTTAAATTAATTTAAAATTTGAGCATTTCAATCTGATGAGAATATCTAGGAGTAGTAGCAGCATAGATGAACTTGCACCTGTAATTTAAGCCTTACAGGAAACTCCTGGCTGGGGGGCTGTTGTCAACTCTATTTGCCATACCTTCTGCAGAAGGTGTTTTTGAGACAGTTGGGTTTTTTTGAGATGCAGCTCTGGAGTACTCATGGCATTTAGATGCGGTCTCATGGGGCTGGACTAGCAAAGGTGTTCTGTATGTTGGTGCTACAGACCCACAACTACGTAGCCTGTCAGAATCAGGTCTACTATTTCATGTTTATTGGTCTCCTCCTGTAGACATCAAACATACAACATTCAACCATCTTTGAATATGCATTCATCTGTAGTACACAAGCAGCTTAAAGCAAAATTCTTTTTCTCATTGGTGAAATCAGTGAGGGTGCCCAGATGCTACTGAGCATTAAAAAGGCACCCTTGGCTGGTGCCTGCGTTTACAAGATGATTGGGATCTCACTGTGTTAAGTGCTATATGAAAACACTCTGTTTTTTACTGTTTTTTACTGTTTTATCTTTTAGGAGGGGAAGGGGAAAGAACAAAACTAAGACAGAAGGAAGGGTGTTGGAGTGCTAAGCTTCAGATGGCCAAAACTAGGTGGCTCTGCCTCAGGCAAAACAGACTCAGCAGAAGGAGTTTAACTTAATTTATTATCAGTTAACATAAACATTTAATCATTGATTTAGGCATTGAGAAGCAAAGACAAACATTTAAACACTCCTCCCCCTTTCCCAGGCTCAGTTTCACCCCAGACACCCTCATCCACCATGCCTGGTCCCCATTCCCATCATTTTCCCTGCAGGTTACACTTAGTCTTTTAGCTTAAATTGAAGGAGAGAAGGGTATAATTCTTCTCAGGGTATTTTAGTGTGCAGAGATAAATGGGTGAGAAAGACTGCAAGCCATTTCCTATGAACAAATACAAGCTCTGGGGATGTTTGATAAAACACTGCACTCCAGTAAGTAAACTCCACAAATTCAGGTGTTTGAAGCACACCCAGGACTCCCTGGCATTAGCTGAGGCCTACTATGTGCTTCTGTAAGGCTAGCATGCAGAGTTACTGTTGTTAAGGTCAGAACAAATAAATTATTTAAGAATTAGACAAATTTGTCAGAGTTAACCCATCATTATTCTATCACAAAATTGTTTTGATGACAGCATGTAAAAGATTTCTTATTTTTTTTTAGCAGGCAGCACAACAAATGATGGAAATTACAATAAAATGTATTTATTTTAGGTAAACTAGAATGCAAGGTTGTTGTCTCATGCTGAAATTTAGATCTTAACTGTATTTGTGCTAGACAATTTGATCTTCCATTACAAGGAGAAAGATATGAGAATGCCATTGAGAAAGCAAGGAGCATAAAACCTCTTAACGTGATAAAGAGGTGGTCTTTGATTGCTGGGCTCTTACTATGGCTTATAAATGCTCAGCTTTCTGCAACATGGTCAATCTGATTTTAGTTATGAACCTAGTGGAGAGCAATAACCATCCTTACATAAATAGTAAAAAGGGAAAGTGCTTGCTTAGGTGATCTGATGTTTTTGTAGTAAATCTTTGTCTAACCATAAAAGAACAAGGAAAAAGACAATAATTTTATAAGACCATTTGAAAGAGCTAGGAAAAAAAAGATGAACTATGGAGCTAAGTTCTCTTCCTCTGGTCTGAAATCAATACAAAAATTTTCAGACAGAGTTCAACTTGAAATCACTGGCATTCTGGATAGTTTAATTTCTTTTAATCTGTTCAATTTATTAGCATCAATACCTTGAACTTTAAACAGTTATTACAAACCCCTATTTAGACTGAAGTTTGCTGCTTTTTGTTTTTGTAACTGATAGCTTGTATACTAGAGAGTTTGTCTATTTTGTTCAACTGTTATTTTCTCTGTTATGGTAATACTTCTCTTTTGAAAGCTTTGTTTTTATGTTAGATGTTATGTGAACCAACCCTGTGTTTCACCGGGAGTCCAGCACAGACAAGCATGTGTCTGTCTGGGTAGGTTTCATTACAGGATTGCAGGTGACACTGTTTAAACCTGTGGAATATCTGATTTCCAAGCACATCTTCTTCCAAACTGTCTGAAAACTGAATGGTTTATACCAACAACATGGTTCTAATATTATCTTATCTATAATCTAAACATAAAAACACCTTGAATGCACAGTCTTATTAAGCTGTTTACAATGAAACATTTTCCTTTAGAACTGAAATCACCACTAAGTGCAGTAGAAATATTATTACTCACTTGATGCATCTTCAGGAAAAGCATAAAATATCTCCATTACAAAATATATTAGTTCTACTGTACTTATCTGAAAATTATTACTATGTTTTGCAATACTTATAGTAACAGAAGATTGGCTTAGTGATCAATTTCTCATTTATTTGATGTTTATGTTGTTTGAAATGATTGTTTACATGCCATGTATTCTTGATTTTCTAAAGCTTTTTTCTTTGTTTCTTTCTACTTAAATAATTTTTGTTGTTCCTTTCATTGTCGTGGGAAGTCTTGCACCCACTGTCCTTTGGACTTGCTAAGACAGATGGGCACACTTCTGTATTAGGCTGTGGCAATGTTATAATCGTTATTGTCTTCTGTTTCTCATAAAGCACCTTCCTACACACAAGTCTAAATACTAGACTTAAAACAATAGCAGGGTTATACTGACAAAAAAAGACATCTGTAGTAACTTTAATCACCAAAAGGCTGTAAAAAAAAAAACAACAAACCAAACCCAAGCATCAATATAGTCAGCCCCTAGTTAATAGAACAGTGTGGAAAAAAGATATTTCCGTATCCTGCTAAAGGGTGAAAAATTGTTACAGTTTTTTTGGGTTTGTCCTTTTTCCTCTGCACAGATTTCCTCATCTTTACTGCAAATAAAGACAGCTCCATCAGCAAGCAGTTTGGTATTGAACTGAAGTAGAAGTTTCACATCCTGAGGAGAATCACTGGTCAAAGGATACATTTTACACCTTCAGGAACTTCTCTCTCATCAGTATCCAAAATGCACAACAAACAGGTAGCTTGAAGGAAGGTGAATAATAACAAGGGCAATTTGACTACTGCTTGTATTTCAGGGTTATGTCCTTGCTGTCAGTGGGACTGTTGAGAGATCTCAACATGACTGAGTAATGAGCAAGCAGGAGCAGCTGAAGCTGAATATGGTGAACTGCTAAGGAGCCCACTATGTGCTCCTTCACCACTGCCATCTTTGGGGGGTGGCCCTCCTCCCCACCTGGGAGCACTAGATGGCAGATGATTCCCTTGATTCTCTGGAGTATGTGTTACCTGTTTTGTGTTTCTTGACCACATGCAGGTTTTCAACCAGTGTAAGGTCAGGAGGGCTCTCCATTCCCTTGTTAAGTGAAAAAAACACACTTCCCTTACTTTATGAAGTTTCAGTTTGCTGTTAGTCACAGTCAAAACATGGAACTTATTTTATATACATTAAAACATCTTAAAATGTGGCACTGTTTAGATGCTGTACATAAAGTTGTCTGTCAGATTTGTAGCCAAGTTACGATAGCTATAAAACTAAGAACCTGGATATATTTCACCTATTTGAGTGAAATCTAAGCATTGACATGCTTATGTGATGCTCCAGGTAAAACTGTTCAGGATCTGGACTAGGAAAACTTGGCGTAAGTGGTGCAGAGATCGGAAACTTTGGTTATTATCACTAGAAGAACTGAAATAGAATCATAGAATCATAGAATGGTTTGGGTTGGAAGGGATCCTTAAAGATCATCTAGTCCAATCCCCCTGCCATGGTCAGGGACATCTTTAACTAGATCAGGTTGCTCAGAGCCCCATCCAACTTGGCTTTGAACACTTCCAATGATGGGCATCCACCACCTCTCTGGGCAACCTGTTCCTGTGTCTCACCACCCTCATTGTAAAAAAATTTCTTCCTTATGTCCAATCTAAATCTACCCCCTTTCAGTTTAAAACCATTGCCCTTTGTCCTGTCACCACAGGACCAGATAAAAAGTCTCTCTCCTTCTCATGAGCCCCCTTTATGTACCAAAAGGCCGCAGTAAGGTCACCCTGGAGCCTTCTCTTCTCCAGGCTGAACAACCCCAACTCTCTCAGCCTTTCCTTATAGGAGAGGTGTTCCACCCCTCTAATAATTTTTGTGTCCCTCCTCTGGACCAGCTCCAACAGGCCCATGTCTTTCTTGTACTGAGGATCCCAGAGCCGTATGCAGTACCCCAGGTGGGGTCTCCTGAGAGCAGTGTAGAGCGGGAGAATCACCTCCCTTGACCTGCTGAGCACCCTTCTTTTTATACAGACCAGGATACAGAAAGGCAGGATGAGATTCAGAGGCAAGAGAATCATTTGCATCCTGATTTTTGCAGGTCTGCTGGTCTGCTGAGGAATCAGAGTTCTTTTGTCTGTGTAAGCTGATTACGCATGTTACTTACAGGCTAGGAGAGTCCAAATCGTAAGATGCTGTATGGTATATTTTAATCCAACAAAGGGCTATATGCTGTTACTAGTATGGATTATAAAAACTAATTTATCATATTTTCAAAACTGTAACTTTATTAAAAGTTATATGAGTATTTTTATGTATTATTTCATATAGCTATTCATAGAATCTTTTTTTCTATTAAGGTAGAGAAGTTGAGGAGTAGAAGTTCATAGAATTCTTCTTATCCAATCATGTTTGATAGCATAATTTAAATGGAAAGATGTGTTGAAAAGTTGTTTTTTAAATGTAGCTGTGCAAATGGGCTTTAGAAATAGATAAATCCCTAAGTCCAAATAAATACATTAAGTAGTATTCATTCATCTAACTCAGTGGAAAAGAATTTGGCTGGTGAAGACTCTTCATGGCTGAAAAGCAAGGCCTTGGAAAGCCAGAGCTATTTTTTCCCTTTAAGATCCATTTTCTGTCCTTTCAATTAGGATGTGTGATGGTTCCTTCTTGCCTTCCTCAGTGTGAAATGGTCCCATTTTCAGGCATGATGAGTAGGTGTTTTGATGCATAAACGTTAGATTGTCTGGGATGCTCAGGACCCCCAGGTCCTGTTCTGCAGTCCTGCACTATCCCTGGAGATATTTGGATCCTATCCTAATACAAGTCTTACTATTTCCTTTTAGCTCAGGTGTGCCAGTTATTCCGCAGTGTGGAGGGACCTGAGAAATACTGCTCTTAACTTTTTTGTTATTTTCATGTCGAGCCAGTCTGGAGTCTCATGATCAACATCACCTTTAATACCTCCATGGTCTTCCTCAAAGTACCTTCCTCCAATTTCAGGCCTCTCACTGTCAGCTTGATTGAAGATTTGCGTCTTTCTCCCTTAAGGTTTGGGTTTATATTTCAACCCTCTGCCAGTTAATATTGTCTTAGAAAGTCTGCTTATAGTTTAAGCACCAGTGTTTGTAACACCTTAACAGAAGCAAGATGAGATTTGTTTTAAAAGGAAATCATTGTAACAAATAAATCCTGAAAAACAGTTGTCAGGGGAAATAACTTGGACTCTTGTGCAGCTACCATGACACGTTTTTTATTGTGCTGATCATATTTTCCTTTTTTTCTCCCTGATGTTCCACAAACACTTCAAAAGAGGTATGTTATCACCATGTTGAGCAGAGGCCTCTGGCTTCATTTACTAGGTGGAAGACTCATGAGCAATTCTTGTTTGTCAGAGGAGTTCAGGAAGATAGGGATCTTTTTCCACGTAATTTAGATTACTTAGCACTTTTTAATAGAATCACCTTCCAAATTCCAAAATATTCTCAGTCTTTCCACTGTCCTGCTAAGAAAGTGTGTGATGATGTAAGCTAGCTGCAAGTAGGGTATACTTGCGGGTGAACCATTTCTCCTGGCCATCGTGGCTCTGTAGGATGGCTTGTGAGAGTATGCTGGAAGGGTAGTTTTGATGGCATAAGTCAAAACTCCTATTTTCTATCCCTGCCATCAAATAATCTCTGGGATTTTTAATATTTCCTGCCTTTGAGGGAAGCGATTTCTGTTTAAGTCTGTGTACAGTAACTGTCTGGCTTTGCTTCTGAAAGAGCAAGAGAAGAAATATTCTGGAGAATGTGAACATAGAACAAATGTTTGAATATGGTGGTTTTTTTCAGGGGAGTTAATGTTCTGCGGGACTCACTGATTTATTTGAGTGACACTGCTTGTAGGACATCTGCGTCCCATCCTTTACTTCGGCAGTTTGTAAAATGGCAAATTGTCTTCAGATGCTCGCACTCATTTTTAAAGCCAGTAGGTCCTGAGAAATTAACACTGCACCACTGTTAATTGTGCTATTCCCAAATCTTCCATAACCTGCATGCTGCAGCACTGTTTCTGCTGTAAGAAAGAATGCCTGTTGAGCAGGTATGCTTTTGAAAACCTCCTGCCTAAATCCATAATAATAATAATATCACCCATAATGGAATCATGAAGAAATATTCACATCTTCAAGGCTCTTTGGAGGTGAAAATTTTTTTGTATGTATTAACTATTGTCACATTAGAAGAACATTAGAAGCTTTGTTGATGATAAATTGAGAGTAAAGAGTGGCAGGAGTACAGGCAGCAATCAAGAGATGTTTGGATTGATGGGTAAGGCTGTATTCATTGTTTCAACAGAAGAATCGACTTCATCAGCAAAAGATTAGCTAAATGCAAAAGCCACTGAGGTAATATCTCAGCATGCTTTGATGAGAAACTCTTCTGAGCATGAACAACCTCATAACTAATCATATATCAGAAGTGTTCACTATTGAAATAATAGACTGACATAAAATAGAAAGTCAAAAGAATGACACAGAAAAAAATTAAATCCCCCAACAGCTGTTGGCTTTCATCAGGCTCCATGGTCTCTATGTATATATTAACTTTATTCTTGCAGAATCTTAATTGCACTGCCTTATTGGAGACTGACCACAGGGTCTCATACCTGAGGTGAACATTGACTAAAATCAGCTCCTCAGAAACATCTTCAACTGCGCAAGTGTAGCAGAAATAAACATTCCCTGCTCTGTGACTGCCTAGCAACAGTTGCTGGTACAGATTTGTAAGCATTGCTTCATGGATTACTCCTGGGGATGAACTGTGTGCAACAGGCGTGATATGATTGCTTCCATCTCCTATAATTACTCTAATCAGAGGATGGTCAGAGCTTTTAGGCAAAAAGCACTGTGACAGAATTGTTGATAATATTCCCCAAACTGTCCCCATGGTTTTGATTTTCCAACTGGTTAGGTTCAGTATCTGGCCTTAAGAAAGCAGTCTAAAAAAAATTGGCAAATCTCAGTGTGAAAGTCAGAATGCCTGCTCTTTCTGCTGCCTTTTATACAGTATGTGCAAAAAAATTTTCAACTTACCTACCAAAAAAATCTATTTCTTTTTTCTATACCTGCCCCGAACCTAACTCTCCCCTCCTTTTATTTTAATTTGAAATCAAAGCACCTATGTTTTCTGGACAGGGAAGTAAGAACCAGCTGTAATTATGGGCCACAGGTGTGAACAGTTCTTCCCTTTACTGCAGGCACTGAGCTGTAGTTAGGAATTAAAGGCAAGGAAGTGGTGCCCTGGGAAATGCGAATGTTTAATGATGACCCAGGAGTCTTCTACAATGCCCTACCCTACCATCCCATGGTCCACATTGCCATAAACTCTGTATCTGATGTTACTAAAAGCAAGAGTATAAAAGAGGAGACTATAAGAAAATATAAATAGCCGAAAGGTTCAATATGGTGAACAATGAATCTCTAATATTATAGACCTCATAGAAGTGAATATTCATATTACCAGTTAATATATGTTGGTGGTTTTACTTTGAAATCAATAGGTCTGTATGAATCAAGTTATCAGTATGAGTGATTTTGTTCTGTGACCTAATTAAAAGGACCTAATTCTCTGATAAATGCAGGAGAAGTTTGCAGGGATTTTGTCATCAGTCCATTGGTTGCCTTTTCATTTTTCCTTTAGTGGCTGTTCTACAATAAAGATTTTACAGAGTGTTCAGTTTGAATGTAATTAAATGCTAGTATATTTCATGTACCCTTTTTAGTATCAGAGCAAAAACATAAGACTGCATAGCAGAATACCTTCTTAAATCAGGGGCCTTATTTCCAAATATGCTGAAAAATTGGTGGAAATTAGAGTTTCCCAATGTGAGTGGATGGAGGCTTACCACTTTTGAAAAGCAACTCCTAAAGGTTTAAATATCAGATTAATGTGCTCCTGGGCTGCAAATAACCGCTGGATAGCTCCATGTGCACATGAATGAATACATACCTTAGAGGCACTTACAAGTGGAAATAACTGCAGACTGACCGCGTGGGTTGAGGTTTTCAAGGGCAGAAGGCCAAGCTGTATAACTTTATTCCTCATCTTTTTTCTCTTCTCTCTTTTCTTCTTCCTTTTTTTTTTCTAAAGGAAGCCAGAAGTGTTTCAGTTACATGCATAAAATTCATCAAAAGAATGTTTTCTCTCAGCTTACTGCTTTCCCTTTTTCTCCTTTGCAAACATTACCACTGACACCTTTAAATTTTCTTTGTAACAATTAAAAATGCTAACTAGTCCAAACTATGACACCTACAAGGCCTCAGCAGAAAGTCACCATCTCCAAGGTAATTGTTTGTTGATAATTACATTTTGATGCATCTCTTTTAGCCATTATTTTAAAATCTATTTTGAATAACCCCTGAACATATATGATGGGTTTTGAGATTTTGGCATTTTGTCATGGATTTTGCTGTTATTTCCTAACCAAACTAGGAAAAAATATCTTATCAGCATCTTCTACTGTTATTTACCCTCTGCAGGGCAACTTGCAGTCTTTATAGTGAATAATATTCTCTTTTTACTCTCATGGAGAGGTTTGTTGGTTCATTTCCTTTCCTCAGCCTGAACCCACATTATCACTATAACCTTGCAGTTATGGTGAGAAACATGTACACAACATTATTATTTGTGTTTTGCCAGATACCTGATTATCTAGCAATATCCTTAGATGCCTGTTATTAGGGATAAATCTGGCTGAATCACACTCCAGTCTTGTGATAGTGACATGGATATTGCACAAAAGCCTCACATTATTCTTACTGCTTTTTCCTGGCTGTCACATGGAAGATTTTTAGCTCAGTCTTATCAAGTCCATTTCTAAGGTATTCCAATTTTGTATTCACTGGCATCTCTCTGCCATTTGAGAAATATTCAGACAAATATATTTTTCCTATGTAAAGGTAATATTGAGTGGCCAGTTTCAGGGGTATTATAAACATTAGTTAGTTCTAAAATATCTATGGAAGGCACAAGTTATTTTCTCATATCTTCCTTTGCCTTCGCATCTGTAGAAATCCATGTGATTATTTTATATGAATTTTTATTACTTATTTTAAACAGGATTTATGCTTATGGATCTGCTTATCCAAACTCAATTTTATTTCTACTTTGTCCTACTAAGAATATCTGAGCAGTTCAGCACTCTTACATGGCTACAGTTATTTCTGGCATGCAGCTCTGGAGGAAGCATGCTTTTGGGAAAAATTTACGTGAGAAGGTAAAGGTAAGTATGAGGTTCTCCCACACCACCAAGAGGTTTGAAAAAAAACATTGAAAGAGTTCCACCTTAACCTGTTATGTTTTCATGTTTCTGATTGTGTAGTTGTCAATGAATTGTATGTCTTTTTTTTTTCCTTTTCAATACTCAACAGACTCCTCATACTTAAAGGAGACTTTTATATTGTCCATGAAGGTATGTGAGTCTAACTACAGATATCAAGATTTTCCTTTGCTTCAGCTTATTACAAGCATTAGGAGTCATTGCTGTGTTAACAAAATGTCAAATAAGGAGTGGAACAAGTAATGGGTGAAACAGCCAAACCTATATAGACAGGTATCTGTATCTGCCTGGCACAGAAATTATTAGTGTTAATGTGTGAGTTTGTTTTCCCTTGGGAAGAGGAGCTGTTGAGTCTAGATCGATCACATTTTTACTTCTAGGTTGTGGATGGATAAATAAACTTCAGAAAAGCAAGAAGATGATCAAATTGTAAAGTATATTTGAATGATTTCAATTTTTACTGGGAAAGTACTGGGTTTCTGTCTGCCACTGGTGATCAGCTAGCAGTGGAAGTGAACTCTGGGTTTTCAGGTTGCAAATGATTTTTAAATTTGTTATCCAAGAGATTGCCCGCTGACCACAGCAAATGTGTGCCTTAGAAAAGTCCCAGAACTGATGTCAATGAAGAGGTTCTCCTCAAAAGATTTCAGATCTGACATGAGACAGTATCAAACTTCATTGAAATGAAAGGAAACTTGGTCTCTAATCTGAAGTATTTGATGTTGTTTGTTCAGAAATCTTGTATGAGAAGCAAGGGTTTGGTCACTTTTCCTTCCTCATGTGAGAATTCAGACCCAAAAATTTTTTTTTTCTTATTTTTTCATTATCAAGTAAAAATGTGCTGACTAGTGATCTAAACATTCAGATTTTGTTGTACAAAGTTGTTAAGAGGACTGCAGATCTCCAAATGAGAAGCATAGACCTAAAACCAGAAAAGCTGTAGGTGCAGTTTTAATTTTTTCTCCAGCTTTTACCAGCTCTGGACGTAATAGGAAAGGCATGATAGAGCAATGTCCGTCATTGAAAAAGAAAATATTTAATATCTTTTTTAAAATCACTTATTGAGACTACAAGATGTAGTGGGAAACTAAAGTATTTGTTAGCTTTTTTCTATAATCAAACCAGTCCATGTTATTGCTTGCAGTTATAAAGTTTTTAGTAAACATTGTATTTTAGAACACTGGTAATTCTTCTCCAAGCAACCCTAAAGGAATTTTCATTGATCAATTTATTTATTATCTTATGGTTATGTAAATGTATATTTAGTTGCATATTACTGGGAACATTGAATGTCCTTAAACAATAATGATATTCAACTAGATCCAATTATATTGTTCTGACATTAAGATATAACTTTAATATCAGACCCTTTTGAGATGAATTGAAAGGTTTGCAGCTGTTACAGTTTGAAAAACTGAGCTGAGGTACTGTGAACATCCACTGTGCTCATTGCAGTGTTACCTGAGATGGCTTTAAACTAACTTCTCATTGCCTGAATGGCTAGGTTTATACCAATAGCAACCTATATCATTTAGCCAGTGTCTTCATTTAAACACACAGTAGTGTCCATTTTTTATTAATTTCTAAAGGACTGGTCTAATTGAAATACCCATATATGTTAGTGTGACATGGCCAGAGTTCTATGAATTTATTGAACAAAGTTAGCAGTGAGGATAGCTGCTTGCTAATGCCAAATAAATGCTGTTACTTCAGACATGGTTTACTGCAAACACTGGCCACTGTTACCAGATAGAAATTGAAAGTGACTTATGGATGTTTCATCACTGTCTATCCAATGCAAACCTCAGTGCACAAAGCCATGTGAAATAGTCTAAGAAAAATAGGAAATTTGTATCTCACATGCTGCAATATTCTTTTTCTTTCTTATACATCTTATCCAAATGTTGTTTATCTTGAATAACCCTTTTGAATGCACAAGAGTTAACAAAAAAATGGAGTTAGATTTTGGAAATAAGAAATCATTGATCCTTACTAATTAAGGATTTCTTCATCTTCCTAAAAAAAAAAAAAAGTCATGTATATGGAGAATTATATATTGCTGTGTTTATATCTGAGTAAGGCATGTCTATAATATTCTATAAAATGCACAAATACTTTATTTTCCGCCCATGAGCTGGTGTATGTGGATGATGCAATTGCCTTATATAAAGCCCAACATTTGAAATGTGCATATCTTAAGATATTAATGCAAAATAATATGGAGTGGGAGGGGTAGCATTTATTGAGGAGATGGTAAGGAGGTAGCTGCAGATTTTTCAAATACTTATTAATAGGCTCTTTTGTGACATCCATTACCATAGTAACAGAATATCTCATGCAATCATGCCCTCATTCTTCACTTTTCTGAAGGTAAACAGATGGGAACTGAGATGCACAGATGAAAAGATTAAAAACCCAATATCAGAACTGGATTTCTGTACCACGGACAGTACTAAAATCTAGATCTCTGGAGCCTTATTCTGTTGTTTTAACCCAAACTCATCTATCCTTTTACTGTAAGATACAGTAATTAATTAATTATTCACCAAATAAATTTATAATAATGTTTTTCATTCTTTAGTGTTTTCCAAATCATCTCAACTTGACTGATTTACCTAAATCAGGCAAAATGAAGAGGCAGCTTCTGTTATTTGAAATATTTTGAGACTCTTTTAAAAAAGTTTTCTCAGAGGCCCAAATGAGGAATTCTGCCTCAGTGTGAGGATGCAGAACAGGAACAGATCAACCTAGAAGTGTCACAGGAAGTTCTATCTCTGTGTAATGTAGAGTATCCTTTGTTAAAAATAGAATATCTGATTCAAATGAACATCTCAGTATCATAAGGAAAAATGACCTAAAATCACAGAAGAATAGGTACCGTGTCAATAAACTCAGAAACCAAGTCTCTTTTCTTACGATTAGGTTTTCTTAAGATTAATCCCACTAGGAAAACTCAGCATCTTGTTGTGCTGATGAGTATTACAGGTTTCAGCAGCTGCTACCATCGTTTGCATAACGTTTGAAGTGGGCCAGAGGATGACTTTCCTTCTTGGCGTAGGCAGAGTGAGGCTAAATCAGGGCAAAAATAAATTAGATGTGCTAGCATTCGAGCACTGACCGGATGAGCCCCTGAATTACCGTCCCAGAGTGTCTTTCCCCTGTAACTGGCTTTCTAGCAATCCCAATTCAGTGAACTAAACCTCTGCCTAAGGCTGTCTTTTTCAGTACAGTTGCTTGTTAGCTTTAGTCCAAAGCATCCCTCAGCTCTAGTCCCATAGGGCAAGAGGAGTTGTGCTGCCTGTAAATTAGTCCTTAATGGCTCCCCACACCACTTCCATTAAGCTGACATTACCACTGATTACAACAGTTATACTATTATCACAATTTACCTTTGCACTTCAATCTTCATTTAAACAGTCTGAATTAGCAGAAATGTTGTTACATTAGTTTCCTCTCCTGCTTGTGAATGAGGGCAATAAAACTTCCTTGTGAACAGAGTAACCTGTACATGTGAGCAAAACCACAGCACATTTCAATTATGTTGATCAACCTTTCAAACCCAAAGTATTTCCTGCTTAATTTCTGTAGGATTTCAACATCTGATTAACATCAATACTGCATGTTCATCTCAAAATGAAAATTTATAATTGAATTTGTTTGAAAACTACTGAAATACTCAACTTTGGGGCAACATGAGTGACTACATCTGTCAGACCCATCACAAGACCTTATGGAAGTGTTAGTTCTCCCCCACAAATGTCCCACACTGGTTAACACTACAGCAGCACTGGAAGACCCAGACTAAGACTAAAATAAAATGTGGTGTTCTTTAAAACTTTGGAAACGGTTTTCAGACACATTCAGTTTGTATTTTGGGTGATCCTTCTGTTGGAGAGCAGGAAGAAATTACTAAGGGCAGTCGAAGAAGGAAGGAAACAGTAATAACATTTAGCACATCATCTTTTTGTTTCTGATGTTTCTCTGAAATCCCTAACGCAGGTAATTCCGAAGACAGAGGAGGTGAGTGTTTGGGATGCACTGGAAAATCTGTAGCTTTGAGACCTATTTGTAGCCAGCAGCAAGCACAGTAACTGAACAGGTAGTCACTGTCCCGCCGCGTGCTCCTGGCAGTTGACCCTGTGTTGGCTTCACTGATAAAGCGGGCTGCTGTGAGCCCCCGTGGTCACCCCGTTGGATGTGTCGGAGCCCTCTGCAGACACGATTCAGCCCACAAGAGCCTGGATGGCAAGAAAGTGCTCCCAGGAGGATGGAGGGGAGCTCAGCTGGCAAACAGCCTCACACAGGCGAGATGCGGAACGGCAGCAAGGGAACAGCTCGGGAGGTACCCCTCACTATCCCCCCAGGAAAAAGCAAAGGGCAGGAGAAGAGGTGAAAGAGTAACACACTCCAAAGCCCAGCTCTGCGGCGATA
>NW_008824652.1:112072-112397 GCF_000699105.1 Pygoscelis adeliae
TTACACGGGGGGCAGATGGTGCTGCATTACTCAGCCCCAGCGCTTCTCCTGGTGTGACAAGACTTTCCTCTTGGGCCTGCAGAGCGGTGAAGTGGTTCTGCAAGGGCACCTCAGGCTTCGGGGGAAGTGTCTTCCTCCTGCTGGTCCTTGCCTTTGCAACCACCCATTCTTCTGCATTATTGGCCCCCCCGCTCCCTTCTTAGTGTGCCGGGGGGGAGTTTTTGGCTGTTTGGCCGCAGGCTGCAGGTCCGCTGCAGACTGCGCTTGCAACCAGCTATCTATCTCCTTCTCTGCCTCCCTGATGTTACGCCGCCTTCTCACACAG
>NW_008824652.1:112462-122279 GCF_000699105.1 Pygoscelis adeliae
CCTGCCTGTCCCTGCCCCAGGAGAGAGGTCTAGGCACTTCCTGCAGCCTCTCCCTTCAGCAGCTCCATCTGCGTGGAGGCATCAGCTGCTGCTGGGGTAGACAGTGCAGACCCCCCAGCTGGAGCCACAGCCTTTACCCTCAGACAAGTGCCCACCATTCTGCCTTGAGGGTCCGGTAGGATGAGTGTCCTTGATCCGTGCCCAGTTGCTGGGTTATGTGTGCGCTGAGTCCCCCACTCGACCTGTGGAATGCCTCTCCTTCAAAGAGGTGCCCTCCCTGTGCCCCTTCCATGCAAACTACTGTGCCACGCCCTAGCTGACGTGCCACGCCCTGTTTGCAGCGCTCCCTGGGGCTGCCTTTAGTGGTAATGGGGGGTGGCAGCCATTACTTCTGGCCCTGCCCATGCCTTATCAGCCACCCTCGTGAGAGCTGCTGGCTCCCGGCGGGTCTCTGCGCTCCCCTGTGGGTTCCCCAGCTCAGGAAACCCCCCTGTACACCATGATCCACCACTCCGCTGTGGGACACGCCCACGCTGGAGCTGATCGCCTCTGCGAGAAATTAAATGAGAGAGACATTCCTTGATTCCAAGAAACAGATGCATTTGGTTTGCTTTTCATCTGCTGTTACCTTGTGTTCCTCAAACAAAGAGTGCAGTTCAGCTATTGACATTTTATTGAGTTCAGCTGTGAGTGAGTATGGTGGTTTGTCTCAATAATTCTGTTTAATTGACTGATAAATCCTCAAGTGACAAAAGCAATTGTGCACAAACATAAATCCTGTTTTTCAGTAGCAAGCTTCCATGTATTACTGTTAGACCTGGCTTTACTCTTCAATCTGTAAACAAAACTCCAAGTAAGTTTTTAATTGATTTCTCAACATACCACTGAAAATAGGGCTTACTAAGGCTTATAGTTGAGAAAGTAGAACCACACACAACTGTTATGGAATCACTGGTGAGGAATAAGATCACATGCCTTCCAACTCTCAGAAACTGATTTCCTTTTGACTAGATAAATGGAGATGATATGCCTAATGGTTTTGCATGTCTCTTCTATGCTAGATGCCTTCCTAACAGTTCTTTTGCCAGCTTAAAGTTGGGGGACTCCACACTATTCCCATAATGGCCAGCTACCAGGAGTTATGCTGGTCACATGGCATCCTAGAAAGACCAGAACAAAAACTTCAGAAGAGACCAGCGGGTAGGGAATCTCCTGTGGTACATGTTGTCTGACTTAGCTTAACTAGATCAAAATGACTCAGCTGAGAATTAAGGCTTTTCAACCAGAAGGACTAAACTGCCATTCTATGGAGAGGCTAATGTGAGCTGTTCTACTGTTTCCAAACATGTTCCTAGTCTACTTCCATCCAAACCAATGATTGAATTCCCCATGGAAGAAGATTTGAGCTTTAGCACAGCATTTTAGCAGCTGAGTTTTTAAAATTTGTTTTGTTTAAGAAATCATTAAAAATACAAGGAGAATGCTTGTTTTGTTTCCTTAGAAAAGCATAGCTAAAGAAAGTGATTTAAGGGAGGCTGTGGTCAATGGCAGCTGAGAGACTGAATTCGAGTGCTGTCTGTCGTTCAGATCATACAGTGTGTTTACGCTGGTTAAACTTTCATAACTAGAAAACTTTCAGTAAAAGGCTACTAAGAAGATTAGAGAGGAAGGAAAAGAAATACAGGTGTTTTCTATGATTAGAAGGTACCAGCACTTCTAATAAAACAACTTACATGTCCTCATCAAGGCCAAGAGCTAAAGGTGGGAGAAATTTTTGTCCACATCAAGACAAATTTTATACTCTTATGGGGAATGTATGGAAGAAGATAGAAAAGTACCGCTGACTGATGTTAATCGGATCACCTAATGCACTTCAGGTATGGAAAGCATATCTAAAGGATATAAGAATCTGGAAAATAAGGTTGCTTTATACACTGAAAAATATCCTCTATCAGTGACCTGGCAACATTATTTGTATTTTCTTTTTCCTTTCTTACTTCCTCCCCTTCTGCTTTTCCCAATCCAGACCGACACTAACTCTATATTTGAAATCCCAGCGTGACATATTCATGGCAAACCAATTTACACAGAGTAGCAAACAAAAAGTCAAAGAGAAAATGGCATGCAACCAGTAAGGTTCCCTTTTTAATGAAAAAATTGCAGGTTGCACATGAAGCAGGTATAAATCAATGTCAAGAACTAACGCTTCTACTTCTGTCAACGACTCAACATTTCTGAGCATTTATAAAACACTGCTTGAACTTTGTCTCAGTGCATTGTTCTCAATGGTAGACTGGAAATTAATTGCTATTTTGACAGAAGGAAAGAGGAAAACAACATATATTAAGATGGATATGCAGGTTAACGTTAAAATGTCAGAGCCTATTAATAGACATGTCAAACAGCAGTATTCCTTCAGACAGCAAGTGCTGTGATAATTACTTAATGAAGCTTATCCCTTGTATCACTCATTACAGTCATTACAATCATCTTGTGCCTTCACCTGCACAGTCGCCAAAGTTTCCTTTTCATCTTCAGGAAAAGAACACATACCATTATCATGTGGTTACTCTCACACTGTGAGAAAGAAATGTTGTATTGGTTATGATCAGTAACATCAAAAGCATCATAAATTCAAAACTGTAACTTAACGGAGTTTCTTTATAAAAATGCTTTAAAACAATGCTTGAGCCAATCCCAAATATAACTTTCAGTCTGTATTGGACAGAAAATTGTCTGGAATCTGTGGCCCGTACCAAGTTCATGTGGTGACTGTAGTGACTTCAAAAAACAAGCTGGGTATTTGTAGATGGAGAAATTAAGAAAGACCTGTCAGCTGAAAATAGCAACAGCATTTTTGATAGAGTAGCTAGATTGCACATCTTTTGTTGTGATTTCATAATCATGGTCCATAACTTGAGATTCTGAAACTGTTTTGCTAAATTAAGAAAACAAACTGGCAGTGTCATACTACGAGGTACAGAACATGGTGTTCAGCTGTGGATTGGTTTTGTCTGTTCCAGCTTGTCCATTTTTTTCCCCTCCCATTAACTATCTTAGCTTTTTAATACCTATCTGATTTAAAGGGTGTTTGAAGAAAAAGCCTCTCATGGAGAGCTGAATAAGGAAGCATGGAACAAGTTTTGAATGGGATTCAGGGGGGAGGAAATTAATGAAACGACAGAAGGACAAGAAAGATTATTAAGTTCATGAGTTGATAAAGTGATTCAGGGGAGAAAAAAGATAAAACTGAAACAAAACCCAAATTACTAATTGGTAATAGTGAAAAGAAAAAGACAGTTGTTGGTAGAACGCCAACAAACGACATGAGTTTGTTCAGGAGACAGTGCAGTATTTCAGAGGCTATTTCTTAGCTTCTAGGTCCAACGTGAAAAACCCCCACACTCTAGTTACTAGACGTAGCCCTGAACATTTCTTTATTTTTTGAACATTACGTATTTAATTAAAACTCCTGTAGAACCTTACAAGATTCTGCTTTCCCCTAGCTACTGAAATACACACAAAATCCTTCTCTTTCAGCAAACAGCACTAAACATATTGCAGATACAGTGAAAATATGAATAGTTTCTAACAGCTTCTCAAAAATAAAACAGTAAAGATGATTTTAATGTTTCCCCTGTTGCATGTAATACCAAGAGATTAGTGAAAAAGAATATATTTACATGAAGTATATTTCACTTTCAGAACTATCTGTTCTTTAACTTAGAACTCATAAATATTCACCAATAGGAAAAACACTAAAACTGCAGTTTCAAAGTGGTTAAAATTGCTGTTCAAAAGTTACACTTTTCAGTAAGTAAAGGAAGATTCTACAGGGAAAAAAGAAATATATGGAATGGCAAGAATATTTAAAAATTAATATTATCAGGTCCCTTAGGCATGATTTTTAAAGGGGAAAGGAGAATTTTTTAGAAAAAAATCTTAATCTGAAATTATATACCACAGTTTAACATTAAGTGATTTTTCTTTCCATCCTGTTAATTTTTAAACCCATTTTTTGGTTCAAAAGCTGAACAGTAAAATCCATTATTTGCCCTACGGTGTTTGGAACTGACATTGAGTTCCACCAGTACCATAAAAAGTTGGGAAACAATCATGGTGCTAGACACAAGATAAACATACTTCTTCTTAAGTTTCAGTATCCTTAAAACACACCTAAGTGTGACTTCTCATTTTAGACAAAGAGTACTATGAAAAAGGCCATGCAACTGTAAGAATACTAGAGATCTGATTAAACACCTTAATTATTGCTAAAGGGACTTTCTACTTTTCAACCACCTGCTTCCACGTCTCTAGTAGGACACAGCTCAAGAGTGTTCACGTATTGCTCTAAAAGAAAGCTCCTAACTCACAGAGCTTAGAGAGAAGATCATGTTTAAAAAGAAGTTTTTATGGTTGAAGTAGCATATATACGTGTGGGAAACAAAAGATATGAAACGTGAAGGAAGATGCCATTTCTTTTCTGAAATCCTGTGTTCTTATTTCTGTCTATTCATTGGAAAGTTTGTTCTAATGAAATTGCTAGGATGATTCTTTAGGAGGGATACTCCCTGTTTAAAGAAAGACAAGCAGCATCACAACTAGATGGAACATTCATAAGTCAGGCACTGTTTTAAGATACTTAACATTAATTTGGAAGAGATTTTCTAGGTAGTGCATTTCAATTCTTCTGAGAAAGCCAACATATACAAGAACAGATCACAGTCCCTCTTTAAACCAGGTACTCAGTCCAAAAGACTGTTTCAGAATCTCATGAAAAATTATCACTGCCCCTAGTTCTCCTGGGGATCTTCAATCTCCCTGATATCTGCTGCAAAGGAAACATGACAGGACATGAGCCATCCAAGAGATTTCTGAATGGTGTCATGGATAAGGCAGATGCTGGATGGACCAGCCTGGGGTGATGTAGCCCTGGATCTGCTGCTCACTAACAAGGAAGAAGTGGTCAGAGCAGTGATAATCAACAGCAATCTTGACTGTAGGGAGCCTGAAACAGAGGTGTTCAAGATCCCGTGGGGACTGTGGAAGGCAAGTAGTTGAGTACAGATCCAAGACCTCAGGTGAGCAGTGTTAGGCTTGTTCAGAAAACTTACCAGGTGGGGTCCCATGGGAGGCAGCTCTGAAAGGCAAAGGATCTAAGGAAAGTTAACAGGCTTTTAAGGATGGCATCCTCCAAGCACAAGAACAGTCCATTGTGATGCTCAGGAAACAACTAAATACATTAAGACATCAGCCTGCAAAGCAGGAGACTCATGGCAGAGCTCCAGTTCAAAAAGACACAGAAGGAAGCAGGGACAGGCTACAAAGAGGGAATTCTCATTGCCCGAAAATGCAGGGGTGGTGCCAGGAAAGCCATAGCTCAGCTGGAGACTTGCAGTGCATGTCAAGAGAAACAAGAAGAGTGTCTCTGACTGCCTGAGTAATAAAAGGGTGAACAAGGGAAAATGTGGGCCCATTGATGAAAGGGGTGGGTTTTTTAGTGACAGTAGACACAGGCAGAGCTGAGCTACCCCGACCTCTGTGCTTAGTGAAAGGGTTCAAGGGGGAAGAGAAGGACCAGAGGTGGATGAGGGTTGAGTCAGGCATCACTTGTGAGAACTCAACCCACACAAGGCCATGTGTCCCAATAGGCCATACCCACTGTGCTGAGATCTGGCTGATGTCTTTGCAATGCCATTCTCTATCATCTTTGAAAGATCATAGAGGTTGGGGGAGATTTCCAAATACCAGAGAAGGACAGTTAATTGTACCCACCTTCAAAAAAGGCAAAAGAGATGACCCAAAGAACTACAGGCCAGCCAGACTCACATTGATACTTGGTAAAATCATGGTCTGAGCCCTCTTGAAGCACATGGAGGAGCAGAAGCAGATTGAGAACAGTCAGCATGAACTTACCAAAGGTGAATAATGCTTGCACAATGTGATGGAGGGAGAGCAATGGATGTTATTTACCCTGACTTTAGCAAGGCTGTCAAGACTGCCAAATAATACAATGTCTTGTATCTAAATTAGGATGTTACAGTCTGGATGACTGGACAACCAGACAGGTGAAAAACTGATTGGATGAAGGAGGCTTACAGGGTAGCAGTTAACGGGTTGTACTCTACCTGCAGACCAGTAACAAGTACAGACCACCAGGCGCTATACTGAGGCCTGTCCTATTTAACATCTCTGTCAGTGACCTGTAATGGGGGAAGAGGCTTGTAGACATTGCAGATGACACCAAGCAGGGGGTGCTTGAGCCAGTTGATGCTTGCGAGGGCAGGGCCTGGGGCGGTGTGAGCAGGGCCCAGGGCAGGGAGCCAGGGGCAGGTAGGGGTGATGCCTTAAGCTCAGCACCCATCAGGCCTCATCCAGGCACACATCCCATTGGGGGTCCTGGACAGAAGAGACATCAAGCAACCAGAGGGCATCAGAGGAGGCCACCAGGATGGCAGGCCTGGAGCACTCACCCTGCAAGGATGCAGCTGCAGGGTCAGGGCTGGTTCAGACTGGAGCAGAGGTGGCTTTGGAGCACCTAACAACACCCCGCCACCTATGGGGCAGGGATTGACGGGGCAGGGATGGGCTCTTCACAATGGTACCTGGCAAGAGGGCAAGAGACAGCATCATCAGCTGAAACCAGAGGCACTCAGGCTGGATATAAGGAGAAACCTTTCTGCCATGAGGACCGGCAGGTTGCTCAACCGGAGAGTTTTTTCAAGGGGTGATTAGACAAAACCTTGAACTACCTGGTTTGATTAGCACCAGCATCTGACTCTGCTTTGAGAGTGTGGTTAAAGACAACCTTCCCAAGGACCCTTCTAACCTGAATTATGCTATGATCCTATGACTATGTGGAGTAACCAGCTCATCAACACAACACAGAAAAGGTTTAACAATTCAGTAACTTGAGTAATTTCTCTCCAAAAAAGAGTAAGCCAATTGTTTATGCTCTCCAGGAAATCTGCATATTAGGAGCCTACTATTTCTATTCTTATCAGTATTCAGATAAAACCACAGATTCTTGGGCAAATCCTGAGAATGGAGGTGTGAATATAAGCTTCCACAATTACAGTGAAGACAATGAAGTCCCCAACTTACTCTCAGCTGATGTTACTGAAATGGAAGTAATACTAAGCTTGCTTTTTGGTAAGACTCAGACATAACTTCTGGGTAAGGAGCAGCTTAAATGAATTCAGGTAATTAACAATGAAAAAGGCTGTGAGAGACTGGGGAAGTTAAACCTGTAGGAGCTAGATTTGAATTCAGATATGTGCCACAGCTTGAAAGAAGTTTCTCATTCAATAATTTTCTTTTAGTCTTCAGAGCTGTCACTGTATTTAGAAATAAACAAGTGCTATTGTGCAATATTTCCCAGTGACTTCACTACACTTCACAGTGGCAAGTACACTAATATGTAATGTAAAGGGAAATGACATTTATTATGGATGTGGAGGATTTTTTTTTTTCTTCTTGTAAAAAAAAGCAGATCCAAATAAACTACTGAAAGAAAGATGTCTCACAAAACTCTGTTCTCCCTTGTTCTGACCCAGGACACATAAAGGATGTGCCTTCCCACTCAGATTGAGTTATTTCCATGTCTCTATTTGGTTGTGCATGCAAAATTGGAGACAAAACTATCTTTCTTGTTGCAGCCCAGTAAACATGAGTTTTGGCATGACTAAGGTTTGTACTGCTGGGGCAGGGTCTCAGGACACATCTGGCCTGGTCTTGACCTGAGCTGTTTTAGCTTTTTTAGCTGAGACAGCAGCTGTCAAGCAGTCACGTAACTATGAACTAGATTCGGTTTAGTTATTACTTGGTTTATAATGAGAACAAGTAGTTGTTCTGTGTGGACTGAACTGTCCATGACTGTAGACTAAAACATCACGTGGCAGAATGCAGAGACAGGACCAGAGACCCCAGCCTTTAAGCACAGATCACAGGTCACCAAAGAGGTGCAGCCTCATGTTTTTCAGGTAAAGCCAGTTTTGTAAATGACAAACAGAAGCAGAAAGATTTGAACAACTGGGAACCAACAGGAAAAGATACAAAACAAACCAAACAAACAAACAAACAAGTCCAAGCAGATTTTGCTAAGAAACTGAGAAAAATAAACCCTAGTGGATCCAAGACTGAGAAGAAAGATGTTCCCATCATTAAAACACAGTGAGGAACCTAGGATGCTGACAACTTACCACAACCACCACTTCACAGTTCCCCCACTTCACATTGCACCCATGGACATCTGTATCCTGCGGAGTATTTGAAGGGAAAGCAAAGCATCAGAGAAAAGGGCTACATTCTAAGAGAGTTTCTCTTATAATGGTTTTTAACCATACTGTTGCTGCTGAGATTTGTTTTCTATTAAACAAATAATTTAGACTTTGAATGTCAATATTTTTGCTTGAGCTGTGCTGTATTTTCCTTCCAGCAGATATAGGGGTTGTTAAAGGACCCCATAAGGACCAGGCCCTGTGAACATGAGGCTTCTTACAGTTATTTGAAGAAGACCCATGTACTTCTTCTACCTGATCAAGAGGTCTACAACAGTATTCACATTGATGTGCCCAATAACCTTCGCCCAAAAGCTCTCAACTGACTCCTGAGCCATCCCAAGGCAGAGCGCCATGCGATTCAGCTGCTCTCTCACATAAAGGGTTACTCCCCCTCATCACCTTCCCAGACTGTCCTTCCTAAGAAGCCTGTATCCCTCTACGACACAACTTCAGTCATGTGAGCTTTCACCCCATGTTCCTGTGATCTCAGTGAGGTCAAGACCCTGTAACTGCACAAAGACTTATCACTTCTCCTGTTCATTCACCGTGCTGGGTGCATTTGTGCAGGGGCATTTCAGACTGACACCCAAGCATGCTGTTTCCCCAGAAGCTTGAGAGCCTTCTCCATAAGGTTATTCTGCAGGTACCTCCCTCTTTAAATGCCTGTGCTTGAAGGGATTCTACTTCAGCTCTGTTTTGTTGATTGCTATATCTTTTCCAATACCATCATTCTGGACAGCTGACTCACCCATCCTATCCCCAAATTCCTTACATGTTCTTTATGGAATCACTCCCTCTCCTGTTATTTCTAGTTTAAGGCTCTCCTTCACCTGGTTGGCCACACCGTTGGCCAAGATACTCCATAGTAGGGAAAACAGCATGAATACTACATTTTATTTAGTTTCATTCAAAGGCATCTTAAGTTTCTGCATTCAGAGATGACCTTGTGCCACACATTTACATTCATACTTTGTCACCTTTAGGTGCCACAGAGCCTCATATAAGTTGCTAAAACTTCAGTAACACACTTGGAGCTGAAATTATTTGCTACAGGGGTTTAACCTCCAAAATTCTTACAAAGGCAGTTAAAGCAGAATTCAGTTAAGTAATAGGAAATTTCCAAGCAGCACAAATCTTTACGATGAAATGACATATATGGAAAATTTGCAGCTGTTGAATCTTTTGGCCAGATGTGCCCAGATGTTAGAATACTTGGAAACAAAATAACAGCAATAGCAATAACAACAACAACCGTAATAATATTCCTGTTTAGGAACAATAAAGTGGAGAAAAGAAAGGATAAGCTGGCTGAAAATGCATGGGCATGTGTTTGGCAACATTCTCCCCATTCATTGATGTATTTGGAAATATGTTTCCTGGCCAAAATTATAATGAAGAAAAGGTAGAGAAGTAATGGCAACTGACGAGTTGTCTGAGTTAAAGAATAATGCACATCTCAGGTCTTAATTTCCCATATTTAGGGAGTCCAGAACTCCTCTGGACTATTTTTCTTTCATTACTACCAATAAAAACAG
>NW_008824652.1:122324-125774 GCF_000699105.1 Pygoscelis adeliae
CCTCATACATAGTGACCTTCTCTTATAAAAGTATCAGTGGTCATCTGGAAACACAAATTGAGAAAGCAGAATATACCAAACATTCTGTTAGGTTTAAACAAACACAGAGATAGTTCATTTTTTTCTGGAAAATAAATATTGCTGTCCTATAAACATGTCCTACATTCAGACAGGAGATACGTATCTTTACCATGGAGTCACATTGCACCTCAATCCCTTTGTAAGGTTTTCACAAAATGCAGCATTTTTCTCAGAGGAATGTGAAAAGCAGGACTGAGGAAATAGAATTTAACGTTTCTGGATTTCTTTCCCACCTCTCTCACAAAGCTTGTAAAATTTACTTTCATCTATTAGAATACCCTGGATTGTTTAACTGCATTTTGAAAAAAGTATTCCAACCAAACCCTTATTATGAGATGTCAGTGCTTTAAGCTTGTTGCATGAACATGTAGTCTAACAGATTGGCAGCAGCTTAAAACAAGAGTGAAAAGGGGAACCTGGCTGCAGCTTTGTTACAGGCATCACTCAAGGAACAGTCTGAGTCATCATGTATGCCACCTCGGCTAGGAGCTGGACACACACCATGACAATTCTTTATTGCATGTCACTTCTCCTCAGCTACCACCTCACCTGGCTAGCTGCAAGGGATAGGGGGACCCTGATAACATCATCCACAGCTGTGCGTATGTCTTCCTCCATCCAGACTATTATTCCATCTCTTCATGAATTGTAATTTACACAATAATAGAAAGTACTTTCCTATTTGGAAAGTACCATCTTTAGGATCCAGCTGGGCATGGACCAGCTTTGTCACTTCTTTAGTCTTGCTTCCCTGAAAGGCTTTTTAACCACATTTACCAGCATATGGAAAGGGCATTACTAGCAGTTCCCTTCAGTAAAAGATAAGAAGACACAAAACTAACAGTAACATCAGAAATGTGACTATTGTCAGCTTAACTGGGTTCAGACCTGAGTGGATCCAAGTCCATTTGTCCAGTCTATCCAGAAAGCTGTCTAAAGCCTTAACTACATATCACCTTGGGGTGGAGACAGTCTTCAAAGTCACCATTACTGACTGAGAGAGAGCAGGAGTTACTGCAACACTGAAACCACACAGGTGTCAACGGAGTTGAGATGTGTGATGTCGTGTGAATTGAGATGTATTCAATTCCCTGCTCCAACATCTGCTCTTGGTGTTCCTTTAAGTGTCTGAAGATGAATGCTTGAAGTCCCTTGAGGTTTATTTGGGAAAGACATAGAAAAAATACATGTAGGAGAAAAAAAATAAAACAAAAACAGGATCAAACCAAAACTATTCTCACCATTTTCAAGCAAATGTTCTAAATACAAAACTCAATAATGGGTATCACAAAGAAGCTAAAGACTGATTTTTTTGGTTCCAGTAAAAAGAAAGGGGCTGTTGAATTTGTATTTTATTCACCATGTTTTATTCAGTGCCATTTTATTCACCATGTTGTATTTTTTTATTCATCAGTGTATTTTCATTTTATTAACTGTGACATATTTTATTCGGCAGCAGCTGCTTGTGAATCTTTGTCTGTTGCAAGGTGAGGATTGCCAGAAGAGCTTTATGCAGGTGAAATTGCTAAGCTCCTCTATTCAGTAATTGTGCACAGACTAAGTCCAGTTAAATACCAAGTACATAGGATATAATTATTCTACTTTGACAAAATTATGAAACTGAAGAACAGCTAAGAAATCTCTATATACTGCACCACTTGTTTTCCTCATTTGGTCTACCAATTTATAACCACAGAAGTTGAAACGGAAGGACAGACCTTTGCCACCTCTGACCTCTTCATAATTTAAGCTATATTATATTTTGGCCATACACAGAACAGTTGAAAAAACAACAGGAAAAAGGATTATGGTAAAATTTTTACTGTGAAAGAAGCAGCACAGCAGCTTCTGTGTGCTTGGAGACTACTACCTGAACAACATAAAAACCTACCAACAGAAAAAGGCAAATAAACACAACTGTCACAAGAAAGCTGTCATTAATGAAACTGAAACAAGCTTCTTGATATAATCCTACACCTTTTAAATGAACATTCTCAAACTCAAAAGTTATAGGCTACAGGTCAATTCTTCTGAACAAGTATGTTTACCAAAAACCTCTCTCTCCATAAAATATGCATCAGTCAACAACGACAAGCAGGACTGCATGAACTCTTGCAATGAAACAAGGGAAGGAATGTTCTATGGAGCAAAGACCTGCTGCTTCTCTCCGTACTGCCTTCAAGTAAAAGTATGCTGTGTGAAATTTGTTGTGTGTAGGATAATCACTTTATGATGGAAATTTAACACCTGTTTCAAGTAATGTGTGGCCAAATGTCCACAGCTGCCTCTGTTTAATCCCAAAAGCAGCAGTTGGAAGCATTATTTTCAATTTTTTTTAAAAATAGTCTTATACCTAGACAAAAAAGCTTTAGTTTTGAAGAAAACAAACACTTCTTATTGAATTACTCCAGAAAGTTTTGCAAAGTGGTTAAATAGATCTTTTAATGGATAAAGGTCTCAGTTACAAAGGCCTTCTCAGGTGTCACTTTTGCTTTTCTGCAGTAAAGGAACACAATCAGAGTGTTATAAAATTATTTTCCATTCCTGGAGACAGGTTTATTAACCTTGAACAGCTTACCTTTCATCTAAAAAATCTCAGACAATTACTATAGGCTACACATGTACTATGCCTGAGCTTAGCAGCTTAAATCTTTTACAGCATTGCTGCTCCTGTTTACAAACATATTTTAAAGTTCATCTTTCCTGCTTCTGTATAGAGCCTCAGAAGGATATTCCCTCAGACCTGCCGTCTTAAAGCTAAAAGTATGTCTTTACACACCTACTGTCCTGAGACTCTCAGTAAATGTTGAACTAGAAGTGACCTTGCAGACTATGTCTCACAATGTCTTTCCTCCACATCTAGAATCTCTGAACATAATCTCTTTGCATTGGACCTCAGCTGTACAAACTTCATATTTTACTCTCTACAGTTTCATCCTGTTCTTACTCCATTTACCACAGTTACCTTGATCACCATTCAATTCTACTTGTAGAGCATGGAGCTATTCTTATGCGCCAATGATGCCCTCCAATTTTATGTCCTTTAGAAATTTCCCAATCTTGTGTAATTTCCAGTAATTTCATCATTTTGCAGGCCACACCAAGTTGGGCGGCAGTGTTGATCTGCTCGAGGGAAGGAAGGCTCTGCAGAGGGACCTGGACAGGCTGGATCGATGGGCCCAGGCCAACTGTATGAGATTCAACAAGGCCAAGGGCTGGGTCCTGCACTTCGGCCACAACAACCCCATGCAGCGCTACAGGCTTGGGGAAGAGTGGCTGGAAAGCTGCCCGGCGGAAAAGGACCTGGGGGTGTTGGTCGACAGCCGGCTGAACATGAGCCGGCAGTGTGCCCAGGCGGCCAAGAAGGCC
>NW_008824652.1:126255-133606 GCF_000699105.1 Pygoscelis adeliae
AAACATTGGACCAGGCTGCCCAGGGAAGTGGTTGAGTCGCCATCCCTGGAAGTATTTAAAAGACGTGTAGATGCAGCACTTAGGGACATGGTTTAGTGGGCATGGTGTTGTTGGGTTGACGGTTGGACTCAATGATCTTAGAGGTCTCTTCCAACCTTAATGTTTCTATGATTCTATGGTTTTATTGTCATGTTGTGATTGCGTCATCAATGAAAACATAATATAATATCATCCAAAAGATCAATATTCAAACTTCATTAGACATGACCTCTTTGAGGAGTTACATTCCAGCTCCTATAAAATGCTCAAGTAGATTAAAGTATTTTTTCTGTTTGAAATCAAATTCTGTTGTGTCTTCCACTTCCAGTAGTACTCCACTTTTTCACGAGGTTTTACTCCTTTCCAACAGGAATATACATGAAGCCTTCTCAGAAGTCCACCTTTACTTTCTAATGTTTCTCAGTTGTTTGTGTGCTAATCAAAGTGCAGTGATTTTTTTAGCTTCTATGAAAAAAAAGAAAGATTATAAATCACTGGAACTACTCCAAGGAGCAACGCTGCACTCCACTGAAGTCAGCAATCAATTTTACTATAATATGATTTGGGTGTTGCAGGGCATCATGTTTCCTTCATGACAGCTTTGTGACCAAGTTGAATGAGAAAATTTGGAAACATTTAACCAATATGAGCTGCAGCATACAGTATCTCTGAAGGATTTACATCAAGTGCTCTAACCCACAAATCTATATATAGAACTCAAAGTGCTGTGTTACTCCAACAATAACCTAAGTGTTTATTCATGAGTGTGAATGTGATCATCTAAGAAATGAAATGGGAGTAGCACTTGTGTAGCAGTAAGGTAGTCTTGAATATGAGATATCGGAGCTTTTAGACCTCCATGTTTCATAGCAGGTAAGATACAGTAGGAGGATTTTTTAAGTTTTCAAGAGAAGTTGAAAAAGACATAACAGACTCTGGGTGCCTGGGTGTCATGAGATTTCACAGAAGCCCCGATAGGCGCAGCTTTATATTGAATTGACACAGTGCTACTTTTTGGTACTTCATATTATCAATTATACTCTATTAAGCATTCTATCAATCACTTCAATATCATATATAAAAAACATAATTTTCTGAAATATCAAAATTTCTGAAAGAATGGAAGTTCCACTTCTTGATCAGTCTCATTTTGTTATATTTTCTAAAAGACATTACATAATGTTACACCCATGATTGTGATAGCTCTGAGCTCTGAATTTAAATTTTACTAATAGTCAGGTATCATCAGAGGGCAACTGTAGCATTCAGCCACTTTTCAAATTGATATGGGTCTTTTCTCCAAAAACTATTGCCCAATAATCTTGAATGACTAAAAAGCCTAAAGGTAATACTACAGAAGGGTTTGTTTTGGGGTTTTTGGTGAGCATCGCAAGGGATTGACAAGAAAACTGTTCAGTATTTCTCTTCTGAATACACAGGTTAATACTTCCCCTTACAATATAGGTAGATTCTGGCTCTAACACAGCATGAAGATGCTTTTGTTCCTTGAGTTTAAGTGCTCATATATATAACACATTTTGAAAAGTAAAATGTGAATCTCATGCTTGAATGGCACTGATGGAGACTTCTTCATGGTTGGTGAAGAACAGAGAATTACAAAACTCCCTGTTCCCCTGGCCAGTGCAAAATTCCTGTGAAGTCTTTGCCTGGGAGAAGATAGTTGCTGTACATCCTCAGTGAGTAACCTTGGATGGGGACATACTGATCTAATTCTGGTTAGTGACCAGAGGACTGGAAAGGACTTCCAGGTTTCATCCAGTCTTGTGCACATGCTCTCGGGCAGGATGATGTATACCCCAGCCATTCCAGAGAGGTGGCTGAGAGACCTGAGAGTGTTTCCTGTGGTGGAGATGATATACTCTTTTATTTCAGCACTTCATCACTTCTTACCATAGATACCCTTTTTTCCTGAGGTCTAGTTTAAATGTACTTTATTGCAATTTAAACTTTCTTCTCCCATCTCCCACACAGACTAGCCTCCCTTCCTTTTTGAAAGAGCCTTCTAAGTGCGTCATGATTGCTATTGTGCCCCTTTTTTCCAACCTCTAGCTTTTCTTCTATAATCTGAAAAACTTCAGCTCATTTCATTGCTCTTTATAGGTCACATTTTTCAGATCCCTTATCATTTCATTCCTTTCCTCCAAATATGTTTTGGAGTTGTTTTTTTAATATTTCTGAATCAAATGCTATAGTTCAAAGAATGATGTTGCCAGTGAAGTGTAGGAAGCTTGAGAGTCTGTAATTCTGTGCAGCACTGTTGTAATAACGTTCTCTCCTGGACTCTGTTTTTTCTGCTCACTGACTTTTGTAGAATGATCACTGATTTTTTTACACAATATGTGATTTTTTTTTCCTAGGATTTTTGGCAGAACTCTGCAGTTATACCTCCCTTAGGTCAATCTTTAAGTTTATTTTTATTTGTCTTTTACATCAGGCTTTTCTACGGACTTAATTGTTCTCTTTTTTTTAATTGTTAAGGAACAACAACAAAAAAAATTTATTATTCCTTTGTGGGATGGTGGTTATTATTCTTAGAAGAAAGACCTTGTTAACCAAGTCTGTAAACACAGAGAGAGGGAAAACAGCATAAAAATCTTTTATAACTGTACATATAAACCAGATTGCAGAACTGAGTAATTCCTAATTAGACAACCAAACATGATCTTAGCTTCTGTTTTCACCCTGATAACATAAGCCTCTCTGAGCTTCTTTTAGAGGAGCCTGTTCATCCAAATATTACTTTGCTTACCTTTGTTCTTACTCTGAAAGGGTCTCTGATGTAGTTAATGAAGAATTACCTAGCAGTGAAAATTTGTAAAATTAAAATTTGAAGTAAAATGCTGTAGCCATTAAACTATTAATAACTCTAAAAGCAGGCAAAAACTTTGCCTGATTCAATAAAAATTCTTAACAGACATGTTAGACTACAGTGCTACTTTGTAACCTCTTCTTCACTACATTCTGTTTTGAATCACAGGGTAGATGGTTCTGTACTTTTTGATGAGCCTTGAAATGACCATGAACTTGCTTTTGTACAGTGCCTCTCATTCAGGAAAAAAAAATTAAGTAATTTATCCTTGTTTAACAATAATTCTCCCTGTTTTATAGAGGTGAAAACTAGAACTCTGCAACTGAAAGAATTGCACTAGTCCTTCTCCTTGCTTCTCAAAAGTTTTTTTTCTTTCACTTCTAGAGTATAGCCCACCAAAATTACTGTCCATTTGGAAGCACAGGATCTGTGTTTGTGCTGTGCCTTTTGCTCCATGAGGGCATAACCGCCTCTTGTCAGGCTATCTGAGCACTGAAAACCTGGAGGAGCAGATGACAGTTCTCAGGGACAGCAAAACCCCTTTTCCACCTCCAAAGGCAACTTCTTCAAGAAGAACTGCTGAGATAATTCCTTAAATCAAGGGAAATGTGAACTGTTGCCATACAAAGGATGGCCAAAACAAATGAAAACCTTTTTGGAAAAGAGGGAACTTTGTCATGGACGTCCATCTGTCTGGGTAACTTAAGGATGCACATTGTCTTTGCACTGAGTTCCTCAATATTTGTAGTGTATCTTTTCTTCTCCAAATTTCTGTGATATGAGTAAGCAACTGTAGTTGCTTTATCATTAACTTAAGCTCTGGATCTTATGAGACTTAACAAGCACCATAAATGAAGTTTGTAGCTCAGCGGTGAACGGGACTTAAGTTTCCCAAATCTTCTACAAACCAAAAAGGACCCAGACACTTACTTATGACTCCCTTCATGTTAATGAAAGGTTTCATGAAAGAAGGTGAATGAGAGTATTGCATTATAAAACTTACACATTTAAGAAAAATACTTAAGAAAACATGAGTAGCAGCATTTAGAATAAAATACACGAAACTAGCAAAATGTCAGAAGTGAAGCAGAAGACCCCACGTGATAAAAAGAAATGACTAGAGAGGAAAGCAATGTAGAGAAAAAAAGACATTTCTGATATATGTGCATGTGTTTGTAAGCTAAAACAGAAAAAGAAGGGCAGATAATAAGGAACTAAGATTATTAAATTGTGTTGTGCAGAAGAGACACACACATCACTGTAAACAGGGTTAGAGAGATTAAGCTTGGAGTTGCATTGTAGTAGAATACATTTACTAAAGGTCTCTGGTGCACACCAGTACCAACACCGAGAAGAAAAGGAGAAAGGTTTAGTTTCTGAAAGTCATTTAGACTCCTTGGAGCACTGTCTGAAGCTTTAAAAAGCTAAAAGCCTGAGAGAATCTGGGCCTACAACATCAACAAATGGGTCTATAATATATCATGTGCACACCTCTGCTATCTTCAGAGTCAATGATGAACTTTAGGGTCAATGAAACTGACAATTAATGTATGGAAATTAGGAATGCAAACCCAAATTTTAGCTCCATTACTCTAAGAATACCTTAACAAAGCTTTAGAAAGTGATCACTAGAATTCTTACCCTGTTAATTTTACTTTACATTTAAATAGAGACTGATAGAAGAAAAGATTTTGCTTTATTTTTTCCCAAAGGTATCCATTGCAATATCACTGTATGAGTACATGTAAAACTTAGTAAAGTCACGCTGTCTATCCAAGAATATTCCACTACTGAACTGACATACATAGACACCCTTTTCTCTTTATAGGCTCCTAAGTGGTGCTGTAATTAACAGGAAATTTATGTAAATCACACATAAAATTACTTAAATTGTCTATATTAATCCTCAACCCCATTAAAAAAGCTATTGAACAAGAACTTGACAGGATTACTAAACAAAGGGAAACTTGGAAGAGAAACATCCATGATTAGCACTGATCATTTTGCCAGATTTTAAAAATGATTTATATTAAAAAGGAAAGTATTAATAAGTTTGAATATAAGCAGTAATATTTATTAATTTCTAGACGGAAAGCTGACGTTTTGTATCTGGTAACCTGCACATCAGAAATACTTGTTAATGGTTCAGGGAAAATTAAATACATCACTGCAGGGTTTTAATCAATCATTTTTTACCAGATCTTCATGTTTTTCTTGAAAGACACAAAGATCCATCCAAAAAGAGTATCATATTATTCAAAAGGAACCTCATTAGCACATCTGCAACTAAAGCATACTTTTTCATTTTCAAAAGGTGCTTAAAGTCATAGTAAGGAGAAAAAAAAGTCTCATTGATTAGTATAACCATAAAGATGAGTTTATGAGAGATTAAACCATACAAGTTCATGGGCAAACCTTCTCGTATAGGCAAGATAATGGCAGAGCTGAATTACAAGCATACTTATCAACTAGGACATGCAGACTGTCGCAGTTTTTAAAAAAGAATTTTCATAAATGGACAAAAGTGTTAGAAAGATTCTTAAAACCATGGCAATTTCTAGAGATAAAGGAGTCAGCCTGAACCAGTTGGAAACAAGAAAAAAAGGAGAAAACAGAATCTTTGTGGCAGTATGCAAATATGCAATATCTATAATGAAATCATTATGCCTTTCCAATGGATTTGGAAGTACTCTGGGACAGGACTACAACTACTTTGTTTTATTCATGGAGAAACTGAGGTAGAGAGGGGAAAGAGGAGAGTGTGGACCCACTTAATGACAAGTCCAATGGCTATGCAAGGAGCGAAATGTTTTGCATGTGCCATCCACCTGATCTGAATATTATATCCATGAATGTGTAACTTAAAGCAGTGAACTCTTCCAAGGTCTGCCCATATAAGATCAAAAAGATTTTTCTTTTTGATCAAAGCAACAGTGAAAGCAGAAGAGAAATATTAATGCACAAATATCACTGAAGAATGTGGCACCTTTTCATTTCCTACATTCAAACAAAGTCAATAGCATTTCAATTGTTTCCTTTTTTTGAATATACATTGCCTATGTGCACTGTTTTCAGTATTCTTCATGGTACTACAGAAAGGAAAGTAAGTTTGGATTAATTGCACATAACATGAGGGGGGGGGGAAAGGTAGCCTTAAACACTGAGGAATTTGTGTTGCTCTCTGTTCCTAATATGCATCTGTTTTTGTCATTGTTGAGCTTCTTCAAAGTAAGTTTATGCCATTTCATGAGTTCAGGGATGAAGTTACAGTCTCTGTTCACAGAGCCTATTTGATGCTCACTTGAATATGGTGTTAGCTTTGGGCATGTTAATGATAGGAACCGTTTTAAACTCTAACCCCATGTAGTAATGGAGGTACAAATAGTAAAAAATCCCTCAGCCCACATAAACCCATAGCTAACAACCCACAAAATATGGTCCTCATGAGTGGAATGTGCCTTAGAAATATTCATCAGCAGATGTGACTAAACACCCGCACACAGGACCTAGAACCACATACATGAAGGGAAAGAAAGATGTGCAAACTTGTAGCTACTCTCCATATTGTATTATTGCTCATTCTCCTTCCTGTTAAATTATAAGATCAAGCAAGTCACTTCCTAGGGCACTTGCTGACACATGGCTTCCTGGAGCAAATATGACTAATAATCTTTCACACAGCCTGTACAGATTCCTAATGAGCATTTATATAAGCACAGAAAAGATTAAGCAGTTCATAAATTATGGAAGCATAAAGACAACCATCTAATAATTGGGGCAGTGAAAATACTATTGACACTTGTGAAGGATGGCTCAGCCTCCGGAGCTCTGAGGTCCAAGGCACTGTAAAGTAGCCACATGATGCATCAAATGAGAGAAGAACATGCTTAATAGAGATTCTGTGAGAAAGGCCACCAATTAAACAAGATAACCCTGCTATGTCAGCTGGCATAGTGTGCACAATTATGTTTAAATCCCACTTTGTTTGCTAGGCAAAGCATATTTGATAGATTTAATTCAAAACTGAAATGAAAAATGTCTCTGCTGTTTAGGAAAGGTTAGGAGAATGCACACATCCTACATGCAATTACAAAATAAGACACAGATTCCTAACTGTCATGCAAGGGTTGCTCAGCCTTTGGGTGGCTGCTTATTTGGATTTCAATGGGTGTTTCCATTTCAGTGGTGGTAGCCCTGAAGACCTGGTTTGTACCATGGAGATCTATGAGTATAGAGGAGCTCTTTCTGCTAATGGTGGAATCGACTGGCTACATACTCCATTTTGTTCATGGTTTGTATAAAGCAGGGTACAAACCCCATCATCTTGTGCTAAGTATTTTGGGACATGCAATGAAATGTAAGTAAAATGAGGAACAAGTTTACTGTGAAGTACATGATTACCACTCAGCCTTACACAGTGTTATACCCTAGCCAAGGGGTGTGTGTGTGTGGGGGGGGGGGGGGGGGGGGGTGGAGAGTGTT
>NW_008824652.1:133620-134563 GCF_000699105.1 Pygoscelis adeliae
CAAATAGAAGAAGAGGAAGAAGATGGGAAGCAAAGAAAAAAACAAGCCCTCTCAGCTGAACTGTGGAATTTAACTTTGTACCCCAGCATTGTTAGAGGACATTCCTTGTCCTTTGCACAAGCAGCTGGAAACATAAAAACTGAATGATTTGGGGGCCACAATCTTGGTAAGCGTAGAGGCAGTTCAATAAAGTAACATGATGAAGTTTTCTCAGAGCAAATGGGATACCTGAAAGTAGTAAATAGGTATCATTCTGATTTGATATTAAAAAAATAAGGTGAGATTATAATTGTATCATTACCTTTCTCTCTTCCCATGAAAAGATTGATATTTGTGAGAAAATATTTTCCAATACTACAATAGAAGGTAATTAGCAATTTAATATCCTTTCCAGACCTAAGAAAAGGAAAGGTAGATGAATTATTGAGTAATAACTTGTAAAGGAATATTGGGTTGGGTGGTAACTTGAATTTATCAAGGGAAAGGGATGAAAATAGAACCATTAAGGGAGGTCTGGAGAACTGGACAGGGAGGAGATTATTAAATTATATAAAACAATAATTTTGAATAAAAATGCATACACTTTTGAATGTATTTATTTCTATATTTAGAGCTCTGCTGTGAGCCCAAGCACTGTGCTTGTGGGATGGCCATACCACCATGCAGGACAGAGAAGGGGAGTGAGCTAAGAAGCCAGAATCAGATTAATTTGGGAAGGAATCTCCACACAGCAACACGAACTCATGAGAAACTGAAAGAGACAACTTTGGGGAGAACAATATAATGGTGGAAAGAAGCAGCTATACCATGAGAGGCTTAATTTCTCACCAAGGAAAATGAGGAGATACCACAGGACCAAATGAAGGCCCTAGGATAGATTTCACAATTTCTCCATGATAAAAGTAATCAGACACTATTGTGTCAGCAGGCCCAGAAGCAGCAG
>NW_008824652.1:135333-149943 GCF_000699105.1 Pygoscelis adeliae
CCTCAGCTTTTAAATCTCTTTTTTTTTACCTGATCTCATTATTTTGTAGATTGTGATAATAAACAACGAATATTTTGTGTTGACATTACTGTGAAATGAAAGGATTGGGAAGAAAACATGTCAGGGTCTGCTGACTCCTCCTTTCTCCTTTGCCTATTTCTCATCATTTTCAGTTCTGCTTAAACTCTTTCAGAGCAGTCCTTGTTATTTATCCAGAGCAGCCTATTAAAGGAATGTTTAGTAGAACATTACACCTACATATACGCATACACCTACACCTATACCTACAACTAAACCTATACCTATATTATACCTATATTATCTTGCCATAAAACAAAACACAAAAAAAACCCAAAACAAAACAACAAAAAAACCCAAAGCATGTAAGCAACAACAGTATAAGGACTTTTGTAATACCATGATGCCATATAAGCATTTTATATAAGCGAGCAATATGATCATAAAGGAGCAAACAAAGACAAGTGTTTTTTTAAAGGTTTTAATTAGCACTTAGGTCAATACTTAGGTGTTATGGGAAAATATGTAAACAGGAACTCAGTCACAGAATCTGTAAGATAAAGAACAGAAAACAAGTTGCAAAGGATTGAAAATAGGCAGGACATACCTAAAAGAAAGAAAGAAAAAGGAAAGAAAACTTTTGAAATAAAGGTACAGATATAGTTTCTCCATAACCCCTGGTCGACTGGTGTGGCCTGGATCACATCCTCACTGCTGACAGCTCTGGGCTTCTATTCCACAGATACTTTATTCTGCAGCAATTATTGATGTCAGCTTCCCAATTAAAAAATCCTTCAACATCTGTTTGCAAACAAGTATTTTCCTTTTAATCAAGCTGACAGATATAGATATTAATGTCATCTGCTCTAAGGAAGGAAGTTACACGTATCACTTTTTTTGCCTAGGACATGAGGGAGCCAGGGATTGGATGCTCTTCTGTGAAGCACAGTTGAGCCCAGTTAAATACATAGGCTGTAACGGCAGTCCTCTTACAAAATAAATTCAACATCTTTCTTAAATTAGTATGACTTAAAGCGCTAATCTTCTGCTTTCAAAGCGTGACTGTCAAACCTCCCTTTCACTAGCGGTGGCTTATTCTGTGTAAACTAAGCTGGCCAAATAAAAACAATTATTCAGAGAATGTAACTGAAAATGTTGTAAAATTTATTGAGTAAATTATATGACAAGTTGACCACACATTTTAGCTAGGAATAACCAAATATCATCCTTTAATGTCAAGTGAAGACACAATATTAAAAAAAGATTTGTCTTATATGAAAAAAGATCTGTAATTCACTATTGACTGGGAAGCCAGCACATACAGAGAAGGTTGTCATTAAATGCTTCACAAATGCCTTTTTTATAATTAACATTATCGTGCTGTTCCTATTACCAAGTCCAGGGAGTTTGCATGTTTTCTACTTGCAAAGGCAGAATGTTAAAAAACTGCACAGTGATCACTATAATGAGAGAACAGAAAGAATAACACCAGGAAGGTTAATGAAATACTACCGCTGAAGCAAAGCTGTGCAGCAGGTAAACAGAGGCACTGCACTTAGAGCTCATGCAACAGTGATGCACCATGATGTCACTACTTAAGAGCATAAACAGTGGAAATCTGCTTTTCCACTAGGACAATCCACAAAGTGTATCATTTTCTTTCTGTTCCACCTGGAAGAGGGATGTCCCCACTGATGGAGTGACTATTTCTGTGGACCTCCATGCTGCTGCTATAGCCATGACTATTAATCCCCTTGAACCTCACTGGAAGAAACTATTATGTCAGTCTGAGAAAATTAGAAAGAAAGAATGATGTCCAACTTCTTCACTAGCTGTATCAAATTTCATAGACACAAGAATAAAGCAGTTAAAGATGCTTTCTTTCTCAAGCAAGGAAAGCAATGGAAGCAGATGTAGTCTTTTTTGCAGGGTTTACAGTACATAAAGACTTGGTCTCTGCTCCTAAATCCCATTAATGCTTTCTGCAGAAAACTTATTTCTCTGTGTCTACAGTGGTATGAATAAGGCGGCACAAATCCTAGCATGAGCTTTGTGGGTTTAAAGGTCTGAAGATGGTAATAAATGATCCTAGCTAAAGGTACCTCTGCAAATCTGTTAGCAGCTCCGCATTACAGGCATGATTGACAAAAGTCAAAGTTTTGCCAGGTTGGTACAAAAGCTGCAGAGAGAGCAGTCCTCTTCCAAAATCCATCAGTCCTCTCTGCCCAATGAACATTTCTGATTTGCTCTTCTTCAGAGCACAGCTTCTCTGCATCCAAGCACCACTTTGTAAGGAAAATCAGAGCTCCATGGCTAGTCACAGCACTCTCTTAGTGCAGATTCACAGACGCAAAATAAAACAGTGTGCTTGATGTTCCTTGAAGAGCCACACTCACATGGAGATACGTGCTTCACTGAAGACACTCCTCAGTTGACTGACCCTGAGGAACCGTCCAATGGCCTTCTTGGTAGAAAACCTACACATTACAGGAAAATGAAAAAATGTTTAGAATGAAAAAGTCATTTTTTTGCCAGATAAAATGCAGCATAAAGTATAAAGCCATGATCTGGAAGGGTAAAAGAGAACTACTGATAGCATATGCAACCAAGCCAGGCATGTCTGGCAAGTGGGCTTACTACCACCTCCAAATTTTTAGTTAGTTGTTTGCTCAGACTTTGGCAACAGCAGGCCATAGGTCTTCTACTGAGTGTTGAGCTGTACAAATGCTCTGCTGCTTCTGCAGTGCTACTCGTATTCAGCCTGCATGTAATGCAGAGCTCAAACCAGTCTCACAGAAAGGAGTGAAGTCCAAAATATGTCCTCTTCACAACTGGCAACCCAAGAAGTGCAACGTACATGGAAACTCTGGGAAGACGGGACAAGTGTGGTAAAGGAAATGGCAAAATGGAGTAAACAAAGCCTATGGTAAGAAGGAACAATGAAAAAGTTATGTCAAATCTTGAGAGGAAAAAAAAATAGGGAGAAAGCAACAAAAAAGCCATGTCTTACATATGAGGTACAGCTAGAAATCAGAGTTTAAAATCTGAGAGCTGGTATGTTTTTTATATGCTGTGGTGCAATATATTCCCATGCTAGCTTGTCTCTGAAGGCTACTGTAGCGCAAAGGGGACATTTCCTCTGTCATATGTGGGAGCTGATTGACCAATGTACCAACACAGAAAGAAATCAGTTGGTCTCAGTCACACAGTTGATGACTTTTGCTTCTGAGATCTCCTTTCAGTAGGCAAAAGCAGCAGCAAGGAAGGCAAAAGAAGAAGTAGAAGTTTCATTCTCAGATGAACATGAGGATTATGAGACTTGACAAGGGGTGGTCACACTACCAATTGCAAGGAGCCACTTTGGAGAAGCCATTCTGTTTCCTTCTGTTTTGACCACAGTGAGAGGATAGAGAGTTGGCAAGAGCCCACCAGATTAATTAAAAGGCTAAGGTTAGGTCAGATGAAAAGACGAAGACACATGTACTGACTATTTGATTCACCTACCAATTATTTGGGGGCTAATAGACTCCCTGATACAAAGACAAAACATTTCCTTGGAGTCTTTAACAGAGCTCAATTTCAATTGTTTTTCTCCTGCATTATGTAGGAAATGTCATTCTGCCCAGCAGTTTGCATACAGCAAAACAAAACATGTGAAAGAAATCCACACCAACAAGAAATCTAAGAGGGACTTATCCAGGCCAAAGAAAGTGTATGTGATTCATGTCTATTTCACAAAGTGTGAATATGCCTAATTGGAAAAACTCAATTAGCTGCACATTAACATCTAGGCGCTACTTATGCCAACTTATGTTGCCTCTCTTTTTATTGCTGTTTTTTCCTTTCTTCTCTTGCTTTTTTTTCTTTTAGACTCACTAGTATCACCCTGTGTTGATGATGTCAGCTTCCAACCTTCTGCCTACGTTACCTTCCATTGGCAACGCATGTTTGTTGCTGCTGGGCTCGCTGTTGTGACTAATCTGTATTCTGGTGCGCTCATCCTCATCCGGTGTACATCCCTCTGCTGCCCGCTGACTTCAGTCTGCATTTGGCTGTCTCAGGGAGATGGTCCCCAGCATGTGCTCTAATGATTGCTTTTTGCTTCAGCTTTTTCTCTTTCCAATGCCAATTCACTTACATGTAATTTACCTTACAATTATTTGCCAAAGTTACACCTTAACCAATGCATGCCATTGTCCATGTCCTCATATTCTTCTTGTTTGGTGGATTTGCTTCTTTACTCTGGTTTTCAGCCTTTACTGGTATATATACACTCCTTTAACTAATCACATTTCTCCCCTCTCAAAGGCATCTCTGTTTGCCTGCTCCGGCAATAAGTTTTCTCTTTCTTTGCTGAATTGATCTTGACGTGAGTTACATATTTGTCTAATTCTTTCCTCTTTGTCTAAAGGAAAAGTTCTGGTTGCTAAGCAATAGTTGTCTCAATATTAAAAACTCAGAACAATTCAGATTTACAACTTCAGTCAGTGATAGCTAGTGTGTAAGTTAAAAGAAGGTGCTTTTAGTTCTGCCAATATACAGCAACAGGGTGTCCAGCTTTACTGATGTTTCATTCCTTACAAAATATAATTTAATCCAGGTGCTGCCTAATTTAGCAGCACTGTAATTTTACAGACTAGAGCAAGTTTACCTAATAGAGAAATTAAGTGTCATCTGGTCTTGGGCTCTCTAGATGTGTTCCCTGGAGTGGTTCTTACTGTAATACCTGAAGATATATTTAAGTGCAATGCCGAGCACTGGAACCAAGCCTCAGACTGCTTTTTGTCTAAAAAGAAAAAATGGCATAACTTGACCTTCCTAGTCTGAAATCAGGAGCAAACATTGTAGGTCTCCCTCCTGCAGCTGAGCTTCTGTTTATGCCAACTCAAATACACTGTCAGCCATAAACTCCAAACTGACTAATTAGACCCCACTATTACAATTAAATGACAATAGAAAAAACATGACAGGATCCCTGTTTAAATAGCCTCTAAATCTTCCCTTTGCTCAGAAATAGTGAGGTCCTACCCTCCCTTTCCCCTACGCTTGTTTCTCTAATAATTTCTGAGATACTTCTCAAAAGCTTGAAAAAATCTAGTCATATTTTGACTCTTGTCACATGCCAACAGTCTGGATCAGAGAATACAAAGTGAGTATCAGAAATTTCTGTCTCTCCAGCCAGAAAATTACCCACAGGCAGAGAAAGGCCAGTGTCGCTCTCAGGTGTCAGTCTCTGGCAGGAAGGTTGACTTGTGCTCACCTTATCCACACACCCATCAGCCACCTCAGTGCTTAGCAAGGAATTTGGAGTTCATTTTTAAGTGTAAGGAGCCTAGAGCAGCCCAAGCCCAAGGAGAAAAATGCTGCACGTGTTGTGTGACCGTGGCCTCCAGGAAAGGAGGTCCCTTCACACTGAGAGAGCAGAAAGACAGCTCTGGCTGCTGTTGGCATCAGAGCACAAAGAGGTTGACCAGGTTGAGGTCACCAGCTATCCTGGAGGAGGGCAGCTCATGTTGGGGGGCCAGGCCCAGGGCAGAGGATTTCCCCCAGTGCTGGGAACCTCTGTGGGGAGAGTGCCCAAGGGTCAGATTTCAGGCTCCGATGTTGTGGCTGAATGCAGTAAGCCCATAATAATTCTCTCATCCTGGAAGTTACTCAGTGGCCTACTCCATCAGAAACTAGATGTTGTATTATTGTACCTTGTCAACGCTAAACTGAACAGGAACACAGAACAGCTGGGAAAACGGTTGGCAGATTGCAATGCCCGTGATGAATCCTAACATAAAAGACCTTTAATATCGACACTTTGGTGGCTCTTAGGTGTCCCCAGTTTCTTTCCTGCAGCTCAGGAATGCTCAGCTTTTTGTCTCACAGTACTTCCCCATTGATTTCTTCACCTTATTTTAATTTTAATGCAGATCATTGCTTCTCATAAGGGCGGTGAACTTAAGCAAATACTTACTTATTCATGAGACAGTATTTCATATCTTTTTGCAACTCTTTCCTATGTCTCTTGACGAAAACGTGGGCATAAACCACATCTGTCTGTCACATCTTTGCTCCAGAAACAATCTTCAGAATGAGCAGAAACTATGATCGGAAAAATGTATTGCTATAGAAAATATATTGCAATTTCCTGCACCACACGAACCGGGTGCTTTCTCTGGGGATAAGGGAACTGTTTTTGAGTTAACCTCCCCACCCCTCCTTTCTTCCTGGGCTCAACTTCACTCCTACCTTCTCTACCTCCTCCCCCCGAGCAGCACAGGGGGGCAGGGAATGGGAGTTGTGGTCAGTTCATCACATGTTGTTTCTGCTGCTCCTTCCTCCTCACACTCTTCTCCTGCTCCAGTGTGGAGTCCCACCCATGGGCTACAGCCCTTCATGAACTCTCCAACATTGGTCCTTCCCACTGGCTGCAGTTCTTCACGAACTGCTCCAGCATGGGTCCCCCATGGGGTCACAAGTCCTGCCAGAAAACCTGCTCCTGTGTAGGGTTCTCTCTATACGCCTCAGCTCCTGACAGGACCCTGCTCCAGCACGAGCTCCTCTCCATGGGCTGCAGCTTCCTTCAGGGCATATCCATCTGCTCCTGAGTGGGGTCCTCCACACGCTGCAGGATATCTGCTCCACCATGGACCTCCATGAGTTGCAGGGGGAGAACCTGCATCGCTATGGTCTTCACCATGGGCTGCAGGGGAATCTCTGCTCCGGTGCCTGGAGCACCTCCTGCTCCTCCTTCTTCACTGACCTTGGTGTCTGCAAGGCTGTTTCTCTCACATATTCTCACTCGTCTCTCAGAGCTGTTGCACAGCTTTTTTTACCCTTTCTTCAATATGTTAGCATAGAGGTGCTACCACTGTTGCTGATGGGCTCAGCTTTGGCCAATGGTGGGTCCATCTTGGAGCTTGCTGGAACTGGCTCTGTCCGACATGGGGACAGCTCTTGGTGTCTTCTCACAGAAGCCACACCTGCAGCCCTCTCCACCCCCCAAAACCTTGCCATGCAAACTGAATTCATTATGTTAATAAAATGTTTTTGAAAATAAACTCAGAATAAAACTATAATTTCGTTACAGTATGGGTTCAGATGCCTTATTTTCATAATCCTCTTACTTGCTGTATTTGTGGAGTATGAAAGAAAAGAAAACATCCAAGAAGTAATGTTTTTTTCTGGACTGCTACAACCCCAGTGGATGTAGAAGACACTTGTAGCTTCACAGAGACTCTTCCTCTGTGAGCTTTCAGACTCTGAAGTAAGGTAATTAAGAAAACAATAATGAATCATTTCCTCTGAAAGTAGTTTTTTTGTAAAATCTTATCTGTAGAAGTATCTCATTCACTTTCATTTTTCAGCCAGTGTCCCTCTGCCTCTTTCCAGCTTTTGTCATATCTCTGTAAAAAGAAGAAAAAGCATGCAATGTGCATCACTTAAAATCTCTCCTTTCTACAGGACTGCTGCAAATTTTAATCATTCTACAAATCTATAGAAACATCTTAGAGACCACCAGAATAAAGGTTAGTTAGCAGCACATAGGTACAATTAGCATTTAGTATTGGATTTTGAGCACAAGGAAAGTAATTTTTTTTAAGTGCATCACAGTACTCATTTGTAAACAGCTCAATTTAAAATGTAAACTATCCTGAATATCTGGAATGTGATTTAATCTATTATGACTGCTCACCTGGAATGTTTTCCTCTTTTTTTACTTTTATTAAATTAAATTATAATATTCTCTCTGCAGAGAACTTTCTGGGAATCTCCCAACATCTGCTCTTGCAACCCAGTATTTTGGATGCAAGCATTATATTTTCCATAAAAGAAATCTGTATTTTTGTTAGAAATATCAAAATAGTAAGGAAAAAACCCCAACAATTTTGGGCTATAATTGGCTGAATTTTACCACCTAATCTTTGTTCTCTTAGAAAACACCATTTTGGAATGATAAACAATATGAGGACATGTTGTGTTTGACTGAATTTCAATGCTAAGAAAAAATTAAAAAATGTTGTAGTATTGGGTATTTCTTTGACTTGACCAGAACATTACCTGATGATGATTTTGTTGATGATGACAGTGATGAAGTAGTATGTATTGTATGACTTTTGGAACAGGATCTGTCAGAAAAAGCTTTGATTTTTTTTCAGAATTAAATTTTGGATTGACCCAAAAGAAGTCCTGAAGTATTTTATTCCATTAAAAGCTCTGTTGAATTAATTTTATTTTAATTTAATGTCATTTAATTTAATTCAAAGCCATTAATTTTAATTCAATGCCAGTCTAGATCAGAATGACACAAGGGTATTTCTGAAAAATGAAAGAGATGATCTTGGATGCATTTTGTTCCCGGGGTGCAGTTATCTCTCACTACACTGCTTCACAAGCCTCCTACTCAGAATTCACACCACTTTTAGTATTATTCATGTGAGTTATCCAACTTTCTTCATAGAACTAGGGGTATCTGCAGTCCCTGCCCACTGTAAGGGAAGGGATTTCAGACTAGCCCAGTGTCACTGGGTTAGGAAAAGCAATCCAGGTACAGAGATCATAGTATGTAGAATAGTATATATGTATATATACTGAAAATGAAGAACTGCAATAGTATCTGTTTGCTGAGTCAAATCTGTTTAATCAGGAATCAGCACTGGCACTAGGCATGCATGGGCGAGATCTCTTGCCTGAGTGCTGATGGGAAAACAAGGGGGAGCTGTGTTTACCTGTGCATTCATGACAGATCCTTCAGTTACATGAGGTATGTGGTTTAACTGCTGCACTTTGCACCCTCACTCCAGCACCACACTTTTTTTCCCAGGTGAGGTGTCCCTGAAAAAAACGTTGAGCACCAAGGTCTCCCCCATGGTCCAATCCCACAGCGGGTGCCCATGTAGGCTCCTGACTTACCCTGGGCCAGCCCTCTAAGGCTTGGTGATCCCATCTCCTAGAAATCCTCCTGCCCTTTAACCACGCTGGTTGAAGAACTGCTCCACACTGCAACAGAGATGTGGAGGAGCAAAAGTTAAATGTGTGTAGTGATTTCTTTATTTAAGGCTCAAAGAGTTTAAGTATTTTGACCTTAGGGAAGAACTGAGGTCACAGAGAGATCAAGGCTCTGCTAACGCTTAGCAGGAGGAGAGTTGAACTGTTCACCTGGAGGCCAACCAACATCCCAGACTTACATGTTCTGTAGGTATCCTGAAGTTAAATATTAAGCCAGCTCTAGGGTGAGAAATACAGGAACATAGAAATGGCTCAAGTCACATACTCCACCACATACTGTCTTGCAAAGACATATGTTCCAGAGTTTGGAAAAGTTTATTTAGCTCAACTGGTACATTGTCCACTCCAGTTTTCTTTATTTGTAGTAATAGCAGTAATAGTAGCAGCAGTAATAATAATGACATAAATATAAAATAAAAATAAATATAAAAATAAAAGTAAAAAACTTTCCATTAACTGAGACAGAGGAAATGGATTTTTGTAAAACTTTCTTTCCTGAAAGAAAAATAAACATCACTTCAACTGTGTGTTACTACCAAGACTCTTCATGAGGGGAAAAAAAAAAAGTGTGTTTTATAAAAGGAAGCATAGAGTGAGATAAATACAAGAAGTAGCAATTCCAGGTAACTCATCCTGAAAGCAACAGATTCAGTAGGATAACATGTGGTCCATCTAGAGAAGAAATTCAGAGTGGCAAATGCAAACCACTGGATTGCCAGTGTATTACCTTCCAAAGAAAGCAGAGCCAGACAAACACTTTGATCCTTCTCTGGCAATTTTATTAATGTTGTTTGTCAGGATACAGCTTTCCAGGTCACACCATCTATTTAGAAACACAGAATCATAGGATGGTTTGGGCTGGAGGGCACCTTTAAAGGTCATCTAATCCAATGCCCCCTGCCACAGGCAGGGACAACCTTCACTAGACCAGGTTGCTCAAAGCCCCGTCCCACCTGACCTTGAACACTGCCAATGATGGGACAGCCACAACTTCTCTGGGCAACCTGTTCCCATGTCTCACCAGCCGCATCGTAAAAAATTTCTTCCCTATGTCCTACCTAAATCTACCCGCTTTTAGTTTAGAACTTTGGCCCCTTGTCCTGTCACTACAGGCAGTGATAAAAAGACTAGTAACCTTACTCCTTTGGTTTTGGTTGTTGGTTTTTTTTTCCTTTCTCTGTTGTTTTCCTTGCCTTTGCTTGAAGGACTTACCAGATGAGATTCCACCTAGTCTTTCTACCCAAATCTCATTGCACCTATGCACTCATAATTTCAGAGGGGTTAGTTTAACCTCTCTTATTAGTTTTCATGCATATTTATTTTGGTTCATAATGACTTACTATCTTTCCTATTGTATTTGTCTATTTCCCTAACCCAAATCAATTAACATCGCATTCACGTTGCAAAGTGACCAAGTATTTGAAATCTGCATTCACTACACTGAAAGTTTTCCATTCTTCATGCTTCCTGTTGATTTTTTTATGTTTTATGTTGAATTCAAAGATAGAAAGGTTGCATGAAAAGGAAAAAAAAAAAATGAAAGCAAAAATTCTAGATACCAGGAGAACATTCTTATCAGTATTACAGGTATTCAGAAAATGAAGGAAAGAACTGAAATCTAATTCTCAGTACAGTATCTGTGACCAACTGGTAACTGTAACCCCTAAGACTTAGTGAAATGAGTAAATATGGGCTAAAAGTTGATGGACCAGAATATAACTATGTTGCTGTAAAATACTAAAAACCTGCTGACACGTCATTAAAAACTTTGATGTCTTGTTTTTTTAAAAAAAAATCTTGCTTATGCTAACACATTTTTAATTTTTCTCAATGTCTTCTACCCAGCCAGTGTCCACCACATCCCCAACATGCTACAACATCTAATTAACTGCAACAATCAAAGATAAAGAGTGGATGAGCTTGTTCATAAAAATTCAGCCTTCTGAAAGAATTATTTCTGTTAAAGACTCCATCAGCTCTTTCTAATGAAATCTCTTTCGCCTATTAATTCCCAATTCTCATAAATACTACACAAATTCATCCTTAATGCAGGGCCTTGTGCTGACTGTCAGTTGTCATGGTGAATGTGTTTCTTTATATTGTGCTTCCTTGAGTTGAGTCTCAATTCTGCCTACTCATTTGCTCTACTTTTCTTTTAATTTTCAGGTTTCTCAGTCATAACTACAATGTTACAATACAATGCTCCTGACCACTGCCTCCTTTTTGCCAAATTTCAGGTGTCTTGTCAAAGATCAGTTCTGAATCTTTCACTTCACCTTTATTGCCTCAGATTCAAATGACAGCTGATGTCTTATCAGCCTTGCAAAATTTTAAAATCAGCTCTTCAAGATGAAATCAATTACAAACCACTCTGTATTTCCAACCTTCTTTTTGTAGCCTCTCCATCACATATTCCACATTTCGAGTTTAGAGAACAGTTAATGTATTTTGATAGTGCAGCTTCAAAGTTGGATTCCTCTCTGTTTTAACCTATAGGTAATAAATACAACAAATGCTTCAACTGACTTTCTACTGTGATCTGGAAAACCACAGATGGAAATGGTATTTGAAATTCCTTCCAATGACCTCTTTGCTTCTATGGAGTTTCAGTCTAGACACACTGCTCTATCTAGTGCTGTTTGGTCTGTTCAGGGCATTAGTATTTTTCACTTTTACCTTTATACCATATAATGCTCAGGAATCACTATAAGGCACCAGCTGATGGACATCAATTTTATTTGTCTCTAACCCAGCTTGTTTTTTTCCAGCTACATATTGTGTTCCTCCTTTACTTCCTGTGAACCTCTTAGAATAAAATACTCAACAAACTGATTACAGGTGTAAGTCATTTGATTAATCAAAAGCTTAGCAGGTCCTGAGGGCTGATGTTGAGGGCTGAGGCTGAAAAGTCATAAAGCATAATAAAATTAAATGAGGAGTCACCAGGATCTCAGCAGAAAATGCCTCCGGTTCCTGAAGCAGTTGTAAAAGGGTAGAGGTCTCCAGAGCGCAAGAGTGAGTGAGACAACTTTCACTGAGTTCATTAGGATCTATTATGGAAACAATTTGAAAGATTCTTGATCAAATTTAGTATTCCCAGGAAAAGCAGTTAAAAAATGTACAAACCGGGAGCAATAGAGTCCCTTTAAGAGGGGATACCAGGTCAAACACCAGGAAAATAATGAACTGGAGGAATAGATGTTCAGCTGGAGTTCAGGAGAGTCAGACCCACAGCCTGGCTTCATTCACAGAGGCCTTTGCAAACCTTTCTACACTTTTTTCCACGTTAGAAAGATAGGACTTTGGATGTATTTCTTCCACTTCCTTCTTCAAACTCTATCGGTTGATCAGTAAGACTTTTATTCTACTGAAAAGGTAAATTAAAAAAATAAAACTAGGTAAAATACTTCAACTAACTTACCATTTAAATTGAAACATGACATTATGTGTGCAAGCTTCAAATCTGAAAGGTCAAAATGAGCAAGTGTTTTAAAGCCTAATGCAGCAACAACTTGTCCATACACTTGAACAAATTCCAAAAAAGTTGTTTTTCCATAATTACCCATGCATACAAGCAAACATAAATATGTAAAAGAGACAGTTGCAGCATATCACAAAGAAAATATTCCTCACCACTTGCCCTTTGTCCTTCGTAAGAGCATTCTAAGGCACCACAGCTTTGATCTGATGAACAAAACTAATGCCGTATGCAACTAATAGTGCTTACTGAAGTCATGACAAATTAATTCCCTGTTTAGGGCTCTGGAATTGATTTTCTTCTTCCTGGTCTGTGAAGAAAGATTCATCACTTGAGAGAGCAGCAATAGTAGCAGTAAAGTCAATAGCATGTGACAGACAAGGTGCACTGAAGCAATGATTTAGCAAGTTCAGACTATAAAATGGATGATTTGAATCAAAAAGAGCTCAAATGTGGTTTGGATTTCATGGCTGTGCAGGAACATACAAGGAATGGAAAAAAATTCCTTGCTCAAAATAAGTGGGAGGGGAATGTGTCCTTGGCTCCACTCTTCTCCTCAAAGATAAGGGCTGGAGCAATCACTATGGGCCAGAGACAGGGTGGTGTTGGCCAGCTCTCTGTCAACACATCTTACACTGGGCAGAGAGCACGGTTGGACTCTCAGATGGGTCACCCTCTGTGGACACAGAGCACATGTTTTCTTGGAGTTCTTGTGCACACACCCCCACACGTACAGAGATATTGTCCAAGCTGTAAATAACTGCAAATGATTCTGTGAATTAGGTGGTGCTTGTCCAAACACAGGCAGACCTTTTTTAGCTACCTTAAAAAAACAAAACCAGGAAAAAACACTTTCATGGACATTGGTATTGCAATAATCAAAATAGAAAGAGAAAAATTTTGCATCTGCCCCTTTGATGATTGTAAATGATGGCAGACTCTCTGATCATGCTAACAAAACCTTGGCAGTTCCCCTTCAAGCCTTGTAGTATTTGCATCTTAACACAAATGGACTTACTGCTGTTGGCAATCAATATGTTGGAAGTGGTTAATACAAATATATTGAGATACCAGAAGACTCTTGCCCTACCAGACTAGCAGGAAATACATAGTCTATCCTGTGGGTTTTCACATTATCAGTGTATATGTGTTTTGTCAGAAATTGCTGGAAGACCTGTTTTAAACCTCATCTTGTTATTTTTTAGTAACCTAAGGGAGGGAAAGCAAGTTGGAAAATGTTGAGGAAAAAACACCTGTAAGCAATACCAAACAAAAAGGTCTGACCCAGCCCTGTCTAAGATTATCAGATTAGTTTTCCTTAATCCCTAGAAGCAAACTGTAATCCGACATGTTGCACTGCAGAATGTCTGTAGGATGTTCCTTGGGAAAACTGCTGACAACTAGTTCACCTGAAATAAAAAGTTAAAAGGGACATTTTTTGCCATTACCAGTTTTACTTGCTGATACTACCCTTCTCTTTTATATGTATAACTATAATGTATATGTATAATAAGTATATATATACTCTATGTATATAGAGTATTACAGAAAAAAAAATCCAAAGAAAGAAATGTTTCTTTGTTCTTTCCTCCAATGCTGTTCTAGCTGTGCTTAGTGAAATATTACTGTGCTCTTTGTTAATTAGTAAATGACTCCTTATTTTCTGTGTCACATGCAATTTCATATGTAACACAGCTCTCTCAGTGTGCACTTGTTCTTACATATGAATGTCTATAAAACAGATACAGGACCAGTGCTTCCAGCTGTGGATGTTCTTCATGATACAAACACAAGTCAGTTAAATCAAACAAAAGCCAGCCAACAAACACATTTAGTTACAAAGAGTGCTACAGAAGCTGTAGCTTACAGCAGAAAAATCACTGGAGCATGCATTCAAATGTTTAGTGTCAAACACACGCTAAAATAATACGCAGAATTGTGGTTGTATTTACTAGAGATAGACATGGACTTCAGCATGCGTGCTAAATAACTTGGCACAAAGGAAAGAACTACTAATCACATTGAATACACAGTCACTTCATATTGCTCGCTCCAGGATAGGACAATATGTTCATGGATGAATGGACAACCAGCCAGCCCAAAAAAATTGATCGGAA
>NW_008824652.1:150008-157305 GCF_000699105.1 Pygoscelis adeliae
TATCCTGGGACCTGTCCTGTTTAATGTGGTCACTAATGGCATGGGCAAATTGAAGGAGAGCCATCATGAGGTTTGCAGATGATGATAAACTGGGCGGCCAGTTGATATGTGCAAGAGCAGGGCTGCCATCCACAGGGACCAGAAGAGGGGGGAGGAATGACCTAAAAAGGATCACATCAAATTCAGCAAGGACAAAAGCCCAGAGCAAGAGCAGGGATTGTACCCTCTGCTCAGCACTTGTCAGACCACAGCTGGGTCTTGTGTCCAGTGCTGAGACCCACAATCAGGACAGACATCAACAAAACCTGGCAAGTTAAGGGGAAGCCACCGAGAGAGTGGGGCTGGAGCACTCACCCTGCAAAGTGAGGCTGTGGGGCCAAGGCTGATTCAGCCCAGAGCAGAGACAGATTTAGGGCACCTGAAAGCACCTTGGCGCCTACAGGGAGGGGATCGAGGGGCTGAGGCCAGGCTCTTCACCGAGATGCCTAGTAGGAGAACAAGAAGGAGTGGCGTCAACTGAAACTAGAGAGGTTTGGCATGGAGATAAGGAAAAGTTATTTCCCCACAAGGACAGGGAGTGGTGAAGTGTGGGCCCAGAGGAGTTTTGCCACCTTGGAGGATTTCAAGCCTTGACTGCCTAAAGCCCCAGGCAACCTGGTCTGATCCCATGTATAACTCTGCTTTGAGTAGGAGGCTGAAGGAGAGACCTCCTGAGGTGCCTTCCAATGTGAATTATTCCTCAGTTCTGTAATTTTCCCTGATTAGTAACTGCATTGCTGTTTGTCCCTATTTTTTCACTGATCCTTAAGCTTTAACAAGTATATGACAGGCTGTTGCACCTAATTTTTCACAGGTCTATCAAACTGTGGGTAACAGGACCTGTGAATGTTTCAATGTCTGTGAAACATCCATTTGAAATTATTTATATGTGAGTTGTGGTCCATCTCCTAGAATCTGCTCACTAGCAGCACCATGGCTGGTGAGCAGTGCCTTTCTGAGCTTCACAGCAGTGCTGGCTGGCAAGTTGTTTCCCTGACTTGCTCCGGGAGAAATGATTGTAATGATCAACCCTCAATACGTAATGGTTCCCCTGATTTCAGACAATTCAGCCACGAGCTTCTTGGGTGTGCTTGTAAGAATTCATGGGCATTCACATTAAGCCAATTGTTCACGTCTACCTCTCATTTCACCTGATGCTGTAACAAGGTGCCTTTCATAAGTCCCAAAAGGACTTAGAAGCTCCAGTCTTATTTCCTTAGAATGATTTTTTTTTCTTTCTTTTTTTCCTTTTTTCCCATTTCAACTTTCAGCAGTTCTCTAAAAGTTTTCTATAGTCAAGAGGTTCATCATGTATGTATGGTCACCCTGTGTGTCTCTTGCTCTCTCTAATGTATCTGTAAGCATTAGATTGTGTACATCATCTTCAGCCACTTATCAGTCCTCAAGTTATCTAAGAAAAGATCTCAAGGATTAATTTTTCCTCTAGATGTTTGTGCACTTTCTGTCCATATCTTTGTAGTTGCAAGAACAGGTATTGATGTTTGGGTAACATTTGGGTAATGGAGTTCTTATGACAGAACTGATGAATCTTGTCTTTGAGACACGGAATTATGTGGGGAACCTCGAGATTTAGAAGATCACACATTAACCTCCATCTTAGTGTTTTCTATCACAAGCCGTAGCTGATCAGTGGGCATGTGATAGGGATAATACTTGTAGAGTGTTGCCTCCAGCTGTGCAAGCATATTTATGTCTACTCGGACGGTCTGTAAGGACTCCAGTTTTGGAAATCTATAGATACACATTTTGTTGTTTATTTATACTCTTTATGAAAGCTTTTGTCAACTCACTTTTAACTTTGACAAGATATATTGTCTTGATTTAGGCTGTACACACCTCTGGGGATCCACAGCAGGACACAATAAATTAGCCAAGGGTTTTTTTGCTAAAAGGCTCTCAAAATTTACACTAATCACAGCAGCTTAAACACATAAAGACTGACCAAAAAGAAATGGTTTATTAGGCCTCTCCTAAAGGCAGTTAATTGCCTACTAATACAGTGCAAGAAAAACTGCCAGCTGGAGGGTTGAAATGAATTGAGCCATTACTAGTGGGAAAAGAAAAGTATAACTGTGGTAACACAGTCTGTGCTATTGTGTGATAACATGCTGTGGACCAGCATATATTATAGGTAATGCCATGTCCTCATTTAGCACCATAACAGGCTGCTGCTTCATAACCTTTAATGCACTTGTCTTGGCAACACCCTCTGACATAAGGCTACGATGATATCCCCAGTTTACAGACAGCCTCAGGGACTATGGCCCAGGCCATCCAAACCACACATCTGGCACCTGAGAGCAGGTCACCCACACATTTCCAAGCTTTTATGCTCATGGTGGGATCACCCTGGAGAAGGGCAAACACCCACCCACCATGTGCTCACTCCCCTCCCTCAGTGGGATGGGGGGAAGATGGGATGAGAAAGATCATGGGTCAAAGTGAAGGCAGGGAGATTGCAAAAGCGACTCGACCTGGGAAAAATTATTTTAATTTATTGTCAGTTAAATTAGTTTTGGGCAGTGAGAAACAAAGATAAGCATTAAAACAGGTTTTCTAACCTCTTCTGCAAGAGGAAATTTTGCATTATGTTTTCTTTATCATATGCACAGTACTTCTGAATTGTTCTGTATCCTCCAGGAAGGTATCCACTATTGATTGACAAATATAAGGGGATTATGATATTTATTCTCTTATAACACGTATTTGCACTAAGCTGTAGCTTAAACTTAATAAGGAAAAGGGTTGTTTTTCTTTAGTCATGCAGTGTGGAATAAATAGTGTGGAAATAGCCATATACTAAGCTGTAGGAACAAATGATCTTAATAGTACACTGTGTACAATAAAGTACAATCATCTTAATGATCCAGCTCTTAGGTAAAACCAAACTGGTTGATCACATTAAACTATCTGGTCATGGAAATAAAAAATGCCACTATGCTGGGGCAGACAGCCTGTGAGTCAATTACTTAGAAAAAGAGACCTGGCAAACTGAACAAAAGGCCAAGCCATGCATTTGGGTACCCTTTCCTGGATGGGTATCTCAGAAATAGAGCGGCTCAAAGTGAATGGGAGCTTGTACCCTGCAAACACTGAAGGGACTCCAGAGAAAGGAACTGGTTAATTACAGATATGAGGCTCTTGCTGTTACTGTAAGGTAAGTAGTTGCAAGTTAGATGTGGAACAGGCACGTTCCTCGTGAACAATGAAGCTATTACTAAGCCGTGAATGTGACTACTTCTGTCATTGCAGTTACATTTCAATTATCTGTTCTGCATGCACTCTTTGGCTTATTTTTCAGCTCAAAACCCCTGCAGAAATCAGACATGCCCTGTAAGGTGATAGCACATCAACTTTCTGGCCCGTGCAGTCCCTGTGATCAGGACCGGGTGTTATCTGGGTTCCTGTCTCCCCACATTGTCTCTCTGAGCTCCTTTGTGGGTGTGCAGATGAGCTTTTATCACATAACCTAACATGCTCACATGGGGCCTGAGTGTTAAATAAGGTGAAGACTTATAAAATAGCCACATAATTTAAAAGAGAGGGGGGAAATTGGTCTATTTTTTCCTGTTATGAATGGAAAAATGTTTACAGTTCAAGAGAGATTTTAAAATAAAAATAACTAGTGACACTAAGCACAGATCATTGGTAGATTTGCTTTATTAGTCTGCATTTTAAAGACTTTGCTGCAGGAGGGGGTTTGTAGTTGTCCCCAGATTGGGAAAAAAAAGAAGATGCCAATCAAAAGAAAATTCTGCAATTTTTCCAGCTAGTTGCATCTTTTGTTTTCAGCTGTGGGAGACTGTATACAACATAAAGAAGTATAGAAAGGAGGAAAGAAGACTTCAAGAAATACTTTAGTAAGATACTAAATTTGAAAAGAAAACTCAAAACAAATTCAGGAAAAAAGTGCAAAGAAATGTCATTGAATATCTTGATGAAAATGTTGCTTAATGCAATATGCTAAGACCTATTATTCAACACATATCAGTTTTACAAAATTTAAATTTTTAGGGTAACATTTATTCACACTAACTAAAAGTATATCCACAGATACTTTGGAAACTTCAAACCCTTGCCTTTTCTTATAAATAATATCTCAGTATCTTTCTGTCTTTTGTTTGTTTGTTTGTTTGCTTGCTTGCTTGCTTTTCCAAAATAAGGATGAGAGCATCACATTCAGGAATAAGGAAATTTGAATAGTGTTATGGAAAATAACAAAACTGCTGATCTTTACGGAAGAAGTGGAGAAAATAGTAAAAATTTTTTCCATTAACTTCAGCAGGTTTTGGATTAGATTCACAGATCAAATTATTGCAATGGATTTAGAACAAAAGTGGGAGGACAGATGGAAACAGGTATTTCTAACCAACTTCTAGAGAAAAAAAAGGAGATAAGAACAAAAAAAAATTGGAAACAAGACATACAGATTTAAGTTGAGATTAAAGATTAGATAATCATTAGTGAATTAGTATCTCCTGCTTCAGAGAATATGAGTCAATTTTATTCATACAGTGAAGTCTCTGTTCATGAGCTGTGCTGTGCTGCAAGTATAAAGGTTTACCACAGAGCTTTGTGAGAAGCAAAAAGATTATAGGGTGTTGTGATTTATACAGGATTTATGATCTCCGGCCACTCATGACTGCATCACAAAAAAGACCTTCATCAAAAGCACAGTTCTGGCTGGGACTTTGTCCAAACATGGTCTAAATAATCCTCTCTCCACTGCCTCAGTCCCAGACAATACTTTGAATTCCCAGGAGAGCTGAACAAGAAGTAGTTATATTTTTCATAAAATGGATTGCCTCCTGTCTCCCTTCCCAGAATTGTTAGCAGTTGATTGGTTTGAAACACAACAAAAATTTTCAGGTAATTTGATGTGTATCAATTTGTACTTTGGAGCCAACGTGATCTCCTTAGTCCCTAGTGTGAATATTCTATCATAATCATCATCTTCCTAATCATAACACCTTCTTGGTCTGCACCAATGTTTCTCAGTATCCTGGGAATATACAGCAAAAAGCCTTAAAAGTCCAGACCGCAGAGGTCTGTTGTCAATGCCTCAGCCCACTCAAGGCTAGAACACAGAGAATGGGAAAGAGGTTTGAAAACCACTGCAGGAAAAGAAATGATCACAGCGTCACAGAATCTCAAATAGAGATTGACAGCAGAGAAAAAGAAGGGATACATTTTGTGTTGAGGTAATAGAACACAGGACACAGAGGATGGGAGCAAATATTACTGCAGATAATATCTGAGACAAAATTAATCTCCTCAAGCTTTTGAAATACATCTTCCAACTACCAAAATGTTGGAGTTATAAGGTACTTATTTATACATATATTATTATTATCTATATTATTCAGAGTTATGGGTTTTAAATGCTAAATTTCCAAACAGACAGCTGAATTTTAGGAACATGATGGGTTTTTTTTTTTCCCTTTGTGAGCACCAAAACCAGTTTTCAAAGGCAACAAAGCTCACCAAAAAACACCCACACCATGCACTGCTAAGAGAGCCTTCTGTACTCACCCAAGCAGGACCACACAATATTACACTAGTAAATATTTTCAAGTTGCTGCGTTTGGGAACTAATGGTCTGAAACCTGGAATTAGCTATTGATATTATTTCACATCATTCACATTACATAGCTCTTGGCCACATTGTTTTTCTGATAATGCTAAGATGTGCTAACATGTGGCCTGCCATGCATATTTGAAAGACATTTTCCAGCTTTCATCCAAAGAAAAGTTCCCCAGCTAGGACATGACCGATGATAACACAATTACCTCACCCAGCATTTGGATGGCTGAGGACGGCCAGGATGCCCGTCATGCAAGCCCAGCAGAGACTGATGTGACATTCGTGAAGGAGTCCCCGCACCAGCACAACAGGGGGAAACAGACGAGGCAGCTTTTCCTAATCTTGTGGATTTTACAGCTTGGAATGGGAATGAGCTCAGAAAGCCAAAACAGTTGTTGTAAGGCTCGTGCCAAAGGCTGTGTCTGATTCACATCATCAAGGGAGCTATTTCTCTGAAATATGGACTGATGGCAGCCAACATTGCCTCATTGCTCTCTACCCCACATGGATAGACAGTTTCAACCCAAAGTCCTCAATGTGCATTGTCATCTGTCTCCTCTAAGGCCGTATCATGATAGTGATGAACCAATGAAACTAAGTGAAATAAAACATACCCCCCCAAACCTGTAAGGCTCTTTTTAAAGTACAATACCCAAACAGGTACCTAATTCAAAGACGTGTGATGTCCTTTAATGAGTTTACCATTGCACATCACTAAGTGCTGATCTCACCTAAGGATGCCATGGATCCTCCAGATCTCACAGTCACTATGCCATACTTTGAAAGAAAAGCTAGAGTGGCTTATACACAACTTACGTGTTCAGGGCAGAAATTATTAGAAAAGGCTCTATGGCTTGTATTATTCTGGGGTTCAGACAAGATGATCATAATGCTTATTTCTGGGCTCTCCTTCCCTGAATCAGAGCCAAAAAACACCCATGTGAGGTCCTTTAAATACAGGTTTAGAAGTCTAGTTGTTGCAACACACAGTTCATCAATTGTTGGTCACTGACTTTTTTTTTTCTAAATATCCTCATAGTGGACATAAATGAAAAACTTGTAGCCAGCACTGTCTTTCTACCTTCTACCTGGAGTGGCCATGGTAAACCTCTTTGTGAGGAAGATGAATTAATGAAATTATCATGAACCAGACATAGATCCATGCATCTGATGTGGTGTTTGTACTGTCCACACATTTAGCTACATTATTAAAGACACTTTTCTTTTTGGGGGGAGACACTCATACCTTAATTGTACTTAACACAGACATATTTTCTAAGGCAGGGAGGTAGGGAAGGAATGGGAGAATTTCTTTGCCACCTGAGCATTTAAAAAACACGCAGAAGAGAAGTGTCTAAAGGCAAACTCAGAAAGAAGACAAATGCTGCAAGCTACTGTCCCACCAAATCTGTATCATCTTACTTCATGCTGCAAGTAGGAACAGCAACTGGCAAGTACAGTTTCAGAGATAAAGTGTGTTTACAAGAAAAACTACCAGTGTTTACCAGACAGTTGTAAATGTAATCTCATTAACAATCTCTGGAAACCCACCCTGCAGGGTACCACTTACAGCTTAGTGGTACAGCAATCAGCTTAACGGTGAGAAGTTCTGGCTGTTCAGGGTGCAGAAACATCAGGATGTGACAGCAGCCA